>NC_092333.1:528037500-528220000 GCF_046630445.1 Rutidosis leptorrhynchoides
ACCGTAAGTCAATCTTAGAAAAATACGTTGCACCTTGGAGTTGGTCAAATAAATCGTCAATCCTAGGTAATGGATAGCGATTCTTGATCGTCACTTTGTTCAACTCCCGATAATCGATGCACATCCGCATACTTCCATCTTTCTTTTTCACAAACAAGACCGGAGCACCCCATGGCGAGGAGCTCTGTCGAATGAAACCCTTCTCAAGCAACTCTTGGGTTTGATTTAACAACTCTTGCATTTCCATCGGTGCTAAACGATAAGGAGTTTTAGCAATAGGAGTAGCTCCTGGAACTAACTCAATGCGAAATTCTACTTGTCTTTCCGCCGGAACACCCGGTAACTCATCTGGAAAAACGTCTTCAAACTCATTAACCACCAGAATTTTACGAATGGGTGGTGGCTCATCACGAGTATCCACTACATGAGCAAGATAACATACACCACCACTCTTGAGAAAACGTCGTGCCCGTGCATAAGTGCATAATGGTACGAGTCTTCTTCGTTTATCACCATGAATAATCAACTCTCCCCCACTTGGGGTTCTCACACGAATGAACTTATCATGGCATGCAATATCAGCTCTATAACGATCGAGCCAATCCATGCCAACAAAAATATCAAACTCACCCAAAGTCATCAGAATGAGATCGATTTTAAACATTTCGGTACCAAACACAACATTACAATCTTTACACACATCAACCCCTAGCACCGTCTTACCAACTTCTACCGGATGACTTAACTTAGCTAGCGGTTTGTTAAGCTTAGACACAAATCGAGGCGATACAAAAGACAAATTAGCACCGCTATCAAATAATATCTTTGCCGGGTTAGAGTTAACCATGAAAGTACCTGAGACAACTTCATTGGAATGTCTGGCCTCATCATTGGTCATCAAATAATTCCGCCCCTTAGTCGTGCCCGCCGCCTTTTCTAACCTCTTAACATGATCACCCCGCAAGTCGGGACACTCCGGCCTCTTATGCCCTTCTTTACCACAATTAAAACAAGTGAGCTTGGTTGTGGTTGATTGTTTCGGGCACTCACGAGCCATGTGCCCCCTTTGCCCACAATTGTAGCAAGCATAAGTAAAATCACCGGAAGCACCCTTCTTAACACTACCAACACTCTCGGAGCCCTTCTTGTGCTTCTTGTTAGAAAAGTTCGAATGACTAATAGCTTCAAACTTCTTTTTGCCAAAGGTAAAGCCACTCTTTCTCAAGATGAGCGACTCGAACCCTTTGGCCATATCAAACAACTCATCAAAACTCTTCACCACGTTCACACTAATCTTTTCTTGATAATTGTCATTCAAGATTCGGTAAAAGTCTTCCTTCAACATCTTATCATTCCCGACATACTCCGGGCAAAATTGAGTTTTTGACAAGTAAACGGATTTAAGAGTATTCAAATCCATCGACCCTTGCCTCAAGGAACGCAACTCGTCCTTAAGCCTAGTAAGATCGGCCGAAGTTCGGTACTCTTGGAAGAACTCCGTTTTAAACTTGTCCCAAGTAAAATCCATGCATTGTTCTTCGCCATAAACTTGGATTTTAGCATCCCACCATAGCTTAGCATCACCTCTTAACATGCGACTACCATACCTCGCCTTTTTATCAAGAGGGCATTCACAAGTTCGAAAAGCCCCCTCCATATCGGAGATCCACCGGGCACTCTTTAACGGGTCTCTGTCGCCCTCAAAAATAGGTGGTTGAGCATCTTTGAAATTCTTAAAGAAAAAGTCGCGTCTTCCCATATTATCATCATGAAGAACGGCCTTGACTTGCTCTTCATTCTATAAAACGGAAAAGATTAAACAACGAACGAAACAAAAGGACATAACACGTATGCATATACGTATACCCCACACTACTCCATCTTACTCAACAATCGTCGTACATTACTTCTTTGACACGATTTGCACCCGTAACAATGGTAGCTAATCATTATTACGCGAGCACGTCGAATTAACTTGCTAGTACAACGTCCATCTTGCTTGACGATTGCTAAACACAACACAAATCAATTAGCACGAGGTTAGTTCACATAACCAAAGCACTAACAATTCCCGATTAGACCCAAAGTCATACAAGTCCCGCATAAAAGCGCATGCACAATAAAGTCTAAGTCTAGGCACCTATCTCAAGTTGCCTAAATCCCTTAAACCATGCTCTGATACCACTTGAAACAACCCAACCCGTATTCCATACGATAATTTTTTTTAAAATAATACACATTTACGCGCCAATTAAATATGTAAACCATTCCACACGTTTCATTAAAACATACAACAAGTTTAGTGTTTACAAAAGGCACAAAGGCCATTAACGAATGTGATACAAATTTGACCAATACAAAAATGATAGTTTTAAACCAAACAACACATCGAGCATGGTTTGGGACTAAACTACCCATAACGCTAGGCCAACTTCCAAAAGCTCCAACATAACATCATCATGGGACACCTAGTGCCCAACAACCCCCTTGCCCTTGTCCACACCTGCATCTAAAAAGATAAACAATGAGAGGGGTAAGCTAATGCTTAGTGAGTGCAACAATTATACGTTTACATATACAACCTACTTACTTGCAATCACTTACGCATTTACCGCATACATGCTAGTATTTTAAGTATTCATACCATCATAAGTATAACACTAAACCTTCCACCATACGAGCTAGCATAACAATAGCATATAGTTTAAACAATATAATATGCTACAAACCACACACACAACCATGGTTAACCAAACGAACGAGGGAACGGTGTTTAAAGACCGTCGGAGTTCATAACAACCATTAGTGCACTTAACACTTCGTACACTAACCCCACGGGTGGCATCTTAACACGTCGATACTTCACCCCGGGTGGTGCCTTAACACTTCGACACTTCACCCCGAGTGGTGTCTTAGCACATCGAGACTTCACTCGTTACATCTCTCGGAGTGGCATCTTAACACATCGATACTTCACTCCCGAGTGGTGTCTTAACACATCGACACTTCACTTGCCACGTGAGGAGTGGTGTCTTAACACGTCGACACTTCACAACTTAACTACACAAATAAATACATCATATATGCACGCATATAATTATCCCACTCACCTTAGCACTTCGGTGATGATTATGCACTTTCGAGCTTCAAAGCAAAGTACCTAATACATTAAGTAAAATTTCAATACACAACTAGTGGAATTAACCACATTACACCTACTTGAGTATTTAATGACCCAACTCACATTAAATGACTCAAACACACCACAACCGCCCCTTTAATGGCCAAGACTCGACTTTAATCACTAAAGCTAGTGAATTAAAGTCTAGTAACTTCAACTAGCACCAACTTAGGGTAATTCATACCCAATTCACCCAAACTAGGTCAACATTACTCCTTTTAACCCATTTTAACTCTTACACTACCAAACTTGTCAAACATGACCCATTTACCATTTCGACAACATTTTAACAAGTGTTTAATGCTTAATAACACCATTAACACTTACAAATCCTATTTTCATTAGACCAAACCCTAGCTTGTGGCTATTAGGGTTTCATTACAACAACATAACCCAAATTCACCCATTTTATCCTCAAATGGGTCAAACAAGTCTCTAGTAACCAAAACCCTAGCCATTAACCAATTAAAACTCAAAACTTAGAGTTAGAACTTACCGAGACTATCAACGCGTAGCTAGAGACACAAGGAACAACTTTAATTCTTGCTCCAAAGATCAACCCTCAATCCTTCACTCTCAAATCTCACTTTTAATCTAAATGGGTGTTGAGTTTTTTGGAGAGAAAAAGAAAGAAATTGAAAAAGGAAATGAATTAAATGAACAAGTGGTGGAGATTTAATGCTCCCATCAGATCTACATGTTAAATTACCAATTTGCCCCTTAAATTCATTTAATTTGAGCTAAAACCGGAGTCTGTCCAGCAGTATTGCCGCGGCACGGCCCATTTGTCGCGGCGCGACATATAACATAAAAATCCACCTCCCTTAACTCAACTTCTGCTCCTGGTTTGCTTGCTTTGCCGCGGCGCGGACCATTTTGTCGCGGCGCGGCCCAACGCTGTATCTGGGCAGCTCGACAACCTTAAACACAAAAATCGTTTTACACAACATTCAATTCGTTCAAGCTTCCAATACACGTCTAAATCTCATATCTAAGTCTCACAAGACTTAACACTAACCGAAACTCATTTATAGACTTATTTATGCACACATTAACAAGTATATATATATATATATATATATATATACACACACATATATATCTAACGAGTTACAAATGTACAAATGGTTAAGTATGTACCTTTCGATACATACGAGAAAACGGGATGTTACAAAAGACGATATATAATGGAGTGTATGGGTGTCGTCCTTCACTCCCCAGACAAGAACCAGGAAAATGGAGAAAAGAATTAAATAAAAAAATATACTGGATCATGCTTCGTACGAATTTTGGATTGATCGGGTGGTTGTATTCAGCTTTTAACGACATAAACAAATTTTCCAAACAGTTTGATAGAGATTGAGAACCGATTTTGGATTCAAGTATTCAATTATATCTAGATATCTATATAATTAATTAGTAAATATAAATATAATAATAATAATAATAATAATAATAATAATAATAATAATAATAATAATAATAATAATAATAATAATAATAATATTGATTTCCTAATATAAATATCTGTATATATATTTGACATATATTTATATATATCTGTATATATTTATTTGTCTTTGTATATCACTGTATTAATATATCTCTTATATTTATTTATTTACATTTATAGATTCTTAATGAGTCTTATTAATAAATATAATAATTATACTCTTAATATTGTAACTAATAATAATACAAATATAATATAGTAATAATAATACTATTACTAATGGTAATAATGTTAATTACAATAAAATGTATATCAATAATATCATTAATAACAATAATACAATAATAATTTATATATCAAACTTCATATCTATGTTATATATATTGAAAAATAATAATAATACTAATTTTAATATTAATATCAATATTGATAATAATAATGAAAGTAATAATAATATTATTAGTATAATAACTATATGTTTTATTTACAATTACCATTATAATTTATTAGTTATGTAATATTTAATGGTTATATCTATAATAATATGTATCTAATATTTAGTATTTATACATTACAATATATATACTAATAATGATAACTGTCTATTTAATAATATTATTGATATTGTTCCTTAATAATAATTCTAGTAAAGATAATAGTATTAATATAATTGTTACATTCAAATTTGTAATTAAG
This sequence comes from Rutidosis leptorrhynchoides, assembly GCF_046630445.1. Lineage (NCBI taxonomy): Eukaryota > Viridiplantae > Streptophyta > Magnoliopsida > Asterales > Asteraceae > Rutidosis > Rutidosis leptorrhynchoides. The sequence goes on from NC_092333.1 coordinate 528,042,831, forward strand.
TTTAATATACTACCATTTATTATAATATCTTCTAATTATATAATTTTATTGAAGCTTTAATATTTATTAATTATATATATATTTATTACAATATAGATTTCATATATATTTACATATTTATTTACACACAATGGTTCGTGAATCATCAGAAATGGTCGAGGTCAAATGAATGTATGAACACAGTTTAAAATTCTTGAGTTTTAACTTAACAAACTTTGCTTATCGTGTCAGAATAATATAAAGATTAAGTTTAAATTTGGTCTGAAATTCTCGGGTAGTCACACTAGGACCCTTAGATATTCTATACTAGAAGCATATACGAAATCAGTATGACCGGTGTCCCCGAGAGGCAACTTTTGTGCTTTCGAGGCACGGAATCTAGGAATTGAGATGAGAAGGGTGTAGCATACGTGGTAATTATTCCCGAGACACCTCTTACGACTTTTTAAGATTCATCCATCTGCATCCAAATGTATGATTTATTACAACTGCATGTTCTTGTTTGATTACTGCTTTAGGAAAGCTTCTACTGCTATTGTATGCAATGCATGAGCTTTTATATGTCTCTATCAGGTTAACAATACAATGATGTATAATGATTAGATTAGTTTGTTTTCCCTTAGGATGGTGATAGGTTTGTTAGTAACTATAATTGTTATGTCAACTTAACCCGACAGGCTCCTCCTGTTTGTGAACATGTTTACTCAACAAAGCATGTCATTATTCAATAGAAAGATTGATAATGAGGGTTAATATTAAACCATAATAGCTGACCAGACGTTGTCCCTTTACTTAGGATAACCTCTGAGGTTTACATACACTTCATTAGTGCAACCCTAGTGAGATTTCAGCTTTTGCCTTTAGATAACTTTAAGATCAAAGAACAATAGGTTTGTACGATTCACTCCTCCGATCAATATCTATACTATCCTAATCAAAGCTTTAATTACACAATTATCTTTACCTAGCGTAGACGTACATCATAGTTACAATTTCCTGATCTGCGTTCTCCGTATATCTCTCCCCATTTACTTTTCGGCATTTAGGATTGTTAATCTAAAAACAAACTATTATCCCTTTATCCCTTCAATTTAATCAAAGACAATTATACATTTTAGTTTCAATTCACTAACCCATTCAAAAACATGACCCTAGGTCAACTTACTCATACTACACTTATAAAGAAAAAAGAAGTTTTTGGCCCCACACTTATAAATAAAAATTCATTTAGCCACTCCTTTTGAGACTCTTCCATCAATGTCGTTATAAATCAAACGAAACCGAATATTTGGGCGTTATTAATGAACATCTTCGAGCTTAATATTTAAATCTCTCCTTAAAATTGGATTCCCATGTTGTGAACGTTGAAATACTCATCATTGTTAAATTGTAGATTGAAGTTGACAATCCTGCAAAATTGGAAAACTACGTGAAATATCAAAAATACAAGTAATTATCGAATATTGGTCAAGGATTGACTTACGGAGCCAATTATGGAAAGTGTATCAAGTTTTCCCGTGAAAACTGACAAAATCTGAAAATTCGAAGAATTCGCAAAATTGGAAAAACAGTCGAAAGTTGACTTTTTTTGTTCAGGGAACGACTTCTTGTAAAAGTCAAATTTGCCATCAACAAGGCAACAATCTGGTCAAACCAGAAAATTTACAATATCAAGTTTTGAAAAATTATCCGAAAGGTCCTTCATTAAAATCTAACAAAAAATAGATTTCGTTAGTGTTTCATTAAAAACTTAACGGATCCGTTAACGTTAGTTAATAAAATTAAAACGATTTGAACCTTATGTCACGACCCTACTTTTTCCGTTATCTTTTACTGTTTACTATTTAACGTCTGTTAATTATTATTTGTGCCACGTCATTTCTATGACCTATATTATTATTTAGTAATAATTTATTAATTGTTTTGTGTTAAATGAATATTTGTATTCATATTTTAAATTGTACATTTCTACGTGTCGTAGATTTCTATCTGGCGAATCTTTTCGGTTTTCAAACCAACGGTCAAACTTTTGAGATTTTTAAATCCAAATTATTTTAAATATGATATTTTGATGTCATATGATTATATATAGTATTTATATATATTTTTCGTCGCGTATTTGTTATCTCTCCGAAAAATCAATCGCGTAGTCGCGTTTTCGCGTTTCGGGTTTTGTTCGGGCATTCGGGCCACAAGGAATTTAACATTTAACAAAATTGGGCCATGGGGCTCACCCCTATAACCCATTCGGCCAAACCAAATGGGGAGGGTGTATCCCCCTTTTGTTTTCCTTTTTCCATTTTATTTTTCATTTCATCTTTCACACTTCTAAACCTAGCATTACAATTTTGCACTCTCCTTCTCCTCCCTCTCACCCTAGCCATTGCCTACCACCACCATAACATCATCATCATCATCATCAATCAAAAATTAATCTTGGATCATCAAATCGTTTACACAATCAGATTCCTCATTCCGTTCTCTACGCGTCTACATAAATCAATTCTTGATTAGGGTATAAACCCTAACCCTAAATTTTTGATTTTTCTTTAATTTTTCTATTTTTATATGTTATTATGATAGTATGATGATTGTATGTTGTTGTATTGTTGATTGTATGCATAGAATCACTCGTTATCGCATGTTTTTGGTTTGATTGATTTGGGACAGCAGCTTATTTGATCATTTATGTAAACTTAACTGATATATATGTTAAATTAAAGTGTTTAGATGTGTTCCTCTCATCAATACATTGAATTTAGACTCCGGATTCATGTTATTTCGATTCTCGGAGCTCTAGTTATGATTAAAATGGTGTTTTATTGAAATCAAAATATAAAAACGAATTGTTTCAGGTTTGGTCCGACTTTGTGACCATTTTTATAGTATCAAGGGTGTACTAGTGGGTTAGGATTGATGATTGGATGAATATTCATGTTCGGGTCATCGAAATCCGAGCCACGGATCACCCGTTATGACTAAAACATGTTTTTGAACGGATTAAAGCTCCAAGTTGAATGGTGGCTGTTGGTCATGACTTGGTGGCTGTTCTTGGGGTGTTCTTGAGTGCACTAATGTGTCAGGTGGTTTGGTTAGGCGAATATATATATATGACTCGCCGAAAACCGACACCCGGGGCTCAAGTTCTGACCCGATGAACTTTTAATTAAAACTTATGGTTATAAAATAAGACTTATGATATAAATAATGATTTTCATTATTATTAAATTACTTATGATATAAAAGTAATTATTTTAATTTAAGACTTATGATATACATATTTATTATATCATTTATTAATAGTATTATGATTTAATTAAACATTTAATTAAACTTATGATTAATAATACTTTTATTATTAATGAAAAATACTTATGGTAAGTATTAAACTTATGTTATGAGATTATCATAATAAGACTTATAATAAGGATTAATTAGTTATTTAGTTATTATAAGGCTTAGTTATTATTTAATTATAATTTAATTATTAAATACTTATGATTTAATAATTATAATTAAATACTTATGATATGATTAATAATTCATTAATAATTAATAATAATTATGATATGATTTAAAATTTATTATTAATTAATAATACTTATGTTATGACTAATATTTAATTAATTAATTAAATACTTATGTTATATTAATTATATAATTTAAACTTATGTTAACTTTAATGATTCATTTTAATTTAATTAAACTTATGTTATGACATAATTATACATATATGACTTTAAATAACATTATAACTTATATTATTAATATAATTTATACTTTAAAAATTCAATGTTGACTATGTTTGACCAAGGTTGACTTTTGAGTTGACTTTCGATTGACTTTTACTTTTAAGTTGACTTTTGTTGACTTTCTAATTAAGGAAACTTTCCTAACTTATAAACTTTTCTAAAATAGCAACTTTCTAAATATGGAAACTTTCCAAAAATAGAAACTTTCCTAAAATAGAAACTTTCCTAAAATAGAAACTTTCCTAAAATAGAAACTTTCCTAAAATAGAAACTTTCTAAAAATAGAAAGTACGTGTCCTTACGCTGTTCTGATCAAACCGAAGAATGTTGTGTGTTGTTCTATGTCTACTTGCAACAAGTACTATAGCTATCATACTAAGACTTGACCTAAGTTAGTTATTTATATCGATCTGCTTTATTTATATGTCGGCGTTGTGATCATTCTTGATCACTTTACTTCGTTTGATGTTCGCTTTTTGTGTGGTTACTTCATTTGCTTTAAGCTGAGTTATAGTCCCGTTTTTCATACTATTTTAAAGTATTTTTGGGATGTGATTACATGCATTTTGTTTTATGGTTAGACACAAGTGGCAATTAAATTTAAATTTTTCATTATGAGTTGAACAAAAATATTCCCTAGTCTGGTAACTGTAATCACTGGTTTCTACTGGTGAACGCGAATCCTATGGATAGATCTATCGGGCTTGACAGCCCCATTTTGAGCTAGTCGCGCTAGCAATTTATAATCGAAATGTGTTAGTACTTCATATTTATTTGAAAATACACTTGTTCGGTGTATATATATATTGTGTGGCAAGGGTAAATAAATGGTTAAGTGGTTACCAGGTGGCTCTTAGATAATGGAATAATGTTTTATGTTTTCTAACATTTCAAATCTTGTGGTCTAAAGTTTATTCGTTTATTTAAACCTATAATTCACTCAACATTTTGTTGACAGTTTACTCGCATGTTTTCACAGGTACTTGATTTGTTTGGTGCTTCCGCTGTGTTAGAAGTGTCTGCATGCATTTGGACAGATTTTGTTAAAGACTTTATGAAACATTAAACTTGCATTCGCTTTTTGGATATTTAAACTTGTGGGTATTTGGTTGGCTATGTTTTATGTCAACTTTGGATATTTAATATGTTGGGTTTGTTTAAACTACATATTTTGGTAAATTTCCTTTTTGAGAAACTTTTTGAATAAAAGAATGCAAAGTTGTTTATTAAATTCATTTAAAGTTCGATCAAGTTGTGGGACCAAGTGACGGAGCCGTTAAGTGTATTGATGGGTCCATCACAGTTGGTATCAGAGATCTGGTTGTAGGGAACTATACGGTCATAATGTGGTCAACCCGTGGTTTTTAGGGTGCATTAGAGTCTAGTCTACAGCCTGACCCTTCTTGATATAGCATTATTATGCATTTCATTTGTTATGAGGGATAATTATAAGTTATTACTTATGGTACTTCTATTTTGTATGTGGTTTGTGTTTTACTGTTTGCAGATGTCGGCTTCAAGCAATAACTCCGTTCCTGCTCCTGTTTCCCCGTCTACCGCTCGTCGTGCACGACAGCCTCGCCTAAGAGATCCTGTTAATTACTACATGGCTACCATCACTCATATGACTAGAGCGTATACGAATGAGACTCGCATTGATGCTCTTAGCGAATCTATGCGTGTCTTGCCACATACGGAGGTGATGGATGAGATTAGAGCTGATATGGATACGTTCATTAGTTTCAAGCATAGGATCGAGTTCGAGACTAGGAAGCGTAACCGTGAGGTGGACGCTAAGTTTGAGGCTCTTGAGAGCGTGGTTTGTAGTCTGAAGACGGAGTTGAAGGAGGTGAAAGGAAAGTTGAGGAAGTATGAGACTCCTGACGAGCCTCATACCGGCCCAGCTTATCACACCCGCTCCAAGAAGATGTGATGTGATATCATGAGTGATCATTTTATTTCATAAGACTTATTATCCTTTTTATATATTCATTTTTGGATGATGTACGGCGTTATTTGTGAAGAAGAAGGATGGTATTATGCGGATGTGTATCGATTACCGAGAGTTGAATAAAGTGACGATCAAGAATCGTTATCCGTTACCTAGGATTGACGATTTGTTTGATCAACTTCGAGGTGCAACGTATTTCTCTAAAATCGACCTACGGTCCGGCTATCACCAAATACGGGTCCGTGAGGAAGACATCGAGAAAACGGCTTTTCGAACGCGTTATGGGCATTTTGAATTTGTGGTAATGCCTTTTGGTCTTAAGAATGCACCGGCGGCATTCATGGACCTTATGAACCGAGTGTGCCAACCTATGTTAGGCAAGTCGGTAATTGTATTCATTGACGACATATTAGTCTACTTAAAAAGTATGAACGAACATGAACTTCATTTGCGTGAAGTATTGAAGACGTTACGAAAGGAGAAGTTGTATGCAAAGTTCTCCAAATGTGAATTTTGGCTAAGGGAAGTTCAATTCCTTGGTCATATTGTTAACAAGGACGGTATTCAAGTAGACCCGGGGAAGATAGAGACGGTGAAGAGTTGGGGACGACTGACTACGCCTACGGAAATCCGGAGTTTTCTCGGATTGCAGGTTATTATCGTCGGTTTATCCAAGACTTTTCCAAGATTTCTTCTCCATTGACGAAGTTGACACGAAAGAACACGAAATTTATTTGGGAGAACGAGCAAGAAATTGCTTTTCAATTGTTAAAAGAGAAATTATGTCAAGCTCTGGTGTTAGTGTTACCGGAAGGGGTAGAAGACATGACGGTTTATTGTGATGCATCTTTGAACGGGCTCGGGTGTGTTTTAATGCAAAGAGGTAAAGTCATCGCTTATACCTCTCGACAATTAAAGGAACACGAAACGAGATATCCGACTCATGATCTTGAGTTGGCGGCGGTGGTGCATGCGTTGAAAATTTGGCGCCATTACTTGTATGGTGTTAAGTGCACGATTTATTCGGATCATAAGAACTTAAAACACCTTTTTAGTCAACGAGATTTGAATTATCGTCAACGTAGATGGATGGATGTGGTAAAGGACTATGATTATGAGATACTTTATCATCCGGGCAAGGCGAACGTTGTCGCGGATGCGTTGAGTCAAAAGAGTCAACATCCGGCGATAAAGGTAGGATCGTTACGTTTGATCATTACTAATGATTTCCTTGAGAAGCTTGGTGAGATTCAAATAGAAGCTTACGTTCACAATAAGTATGCGGAACGAAACGTAGGGCAATTGGAATTCATTACTATGGGTTCGCGTGGTTTGTTATCTTTTCAAGGAAGGGTGTGGGTGCCTAAGATGGGTGATTACCGGCGGGTGCTACTTGATGAAGCACATAAGTCAAAGTATTCCATTCATCCAGGTGCGACGAAAATGTATCATGATTTGAGGAAGGATTATTGGTGGCCGGGCATGAAGCGTGATGTTGTAAAATATGTCGAACAATGTGTCACTTGTTTGCAAGTTAAGGCCGAGCACCAAAAGCCGTATGGTAAATTGCAACCGTTAGAAATCCCGAAGTGGAAATGGAAGCACATTACCATGGATTTCATCACAAAGTTACCTAAGATGGTGAGAACCCAATTTGATTCAATTTGGGTAATAGTTGATCGTTTAACGAAAAGTGCTTTGTTTCTTTCCATTAAAGAAGCAATATCGTCGGAGGCCTTGGCCAAATTGTTTACCAAGGAAGTGGTCTCGCGACATGGGGTTCCTATATCTATTATTTCAGATCGAGACACCCGTTTTACATCTCGATTTTGGGAAAAGTTTCATGAAGATATGGGTACGCAATTAAAGTTGAGCACGGCGTATCATCCTCAAATGGACGGTCAAACCGAACGTACGAATCAAACTTTGGAAGATATGTTACGGGCGTGCATTATTGATTTTGGTGGAGGTTGGGATGAGCATTTGCCTTTGGTGGAATTCTCGTACAATAATAGTTATCATACTAGTATCGGGATGCCACCTTATGAGATGCTATATGGGCGTAGGTGTCGAACTCCAATTTGTTGGGGTGAAGTGGGTCAAAGGGAAATCGGGAGTACCAATTTGGTTTTGGAGACGAATAATAAGATTGATATTATTCGGGATCATTTGAAGAAGGCTCAATATAGACAAAAGTCGTATGCCGATAAACGTAGATGAACGATCGAATTTCAAGAAGGCGACATGGTAATGCTTAAGGTTTCGCCATGGAAGGGTATTATTCGATTTCGAAGACAGGGAAAGTTAGCTCCTCGGTTTATTGGGCCATTCAAAGTATTAGCTCGTGTTGGTGAAGTTGCATATCATTTGGAATTACCCGAAGAACTTGAGGGGATCCATAACACATTTCATGTTTCCCATCTCCGTAAGTGTCTTGCGGATGATTCTTCGCGGGTGTCGTTAGACGAGATTGAGCTAAATAATAAGTTAGAGTATGTTGAGGAGCCGGTTGCTATACTTGATGAAAAGGTTAAGAAATTGAGAAATAAAGAGGTGAGGACTTTTAAAGTCCAATGGCGTCGAAGTATAGGTTCCGAGTTTACTTGGGAGCCCGAAGAGTTTGTCTTGGTTTATCTTCCTGCTTGTCATGCGGCCTGGATTGCGAGGTCGCAATCCGGTTCAAGTGGGGGAGAGTTGTAAGATCCGGTTTCCTCAGACAGGTGGGACGCCGTCCAAATGGGCAGGATGCCGTCCCAGATTAAAGGCCTAGACGCCATCCAACTTTCTGGACGCCGTCCAGAATGGCTGGCAGACAAGCCTTTTTGTTTTTAGAAATTTTAGATGGGCATTTTGGTAATTTCACTTTGTGGGCGAATTAAAGGCCCTAGATAAGTTTTTTTGAGCTTCATTACTCCATTTCCAACCACCAAACCTCATCCACTTCAATTCTAGAGTGAGAGTGCATTTAAATGTGAGAAAGCTCAAATAGGAGAGGAAGAAGCTTGTTTCGGGTTCTAGCTCGAGCATTAAAGTTGTTCATCTCCTCGTTAGCTTCGTTTTGATTGTGGTGGTAAGCCCTAAACTTGATTACCTTAGTTTAATGTGTTTAAGGGTTAGGGTTTGGGTTAGTGTTGCACATAAAACCCATTTGTGAGTAATTTGGGGGTTTTGGGTAAGTTTGGGTCATGAAGACCCAAATGGTGACTAACCTAGGGTTTTAAAAGGGTAAATGGGTCTTAAAGGCCTAGCAAATCACTAGTACACTTATAGTTAATGTTAGTGGGTGTCATTTGGGTTGTGGGTGACCCAAATGGGTGTGTTGACCTTGAATTGGGTCAAATGGGTCTTTGATGACCTAGGTTATCTTGCATGTATGAAAACGAGTCAACTTGGTGATTAAATGTGTGTTAAGACCTTAATGGCTAGAATTAGGGTTTTTGGTGAAGTTAACCCATTATTAGGGTTAAGGGTGCAAAATGGGTCGGGATTGCACCTTGGGTCAAAAGACTTTAGATTTTTGAGTGAGTTGCTTGACCGACTTGAGTTGTGAATTGATTATGTGCTAAAATGTAATAGGTACGTTACATTGAGGTTGCAAGTTCGGTTATCTTTCACGAAGACTCTAAGGTGAGTGGAATAATTATATGCATAGATATATAATGTATTTATTTGTGTAGCATGAGATGTGAAGTGTCGATGTGCTAAGACACCACGATCACGTGGCGAGTGAAGTGTCGATGTGTTAATGCGCCACTCGGGAGTGAAGTATCGATGTGTTAAGTTGCCACTCTAAGTAAAGTGAAGAGTGAAATGTCAAAGTGTTAAGACACCACTCGGGGTGAAGTGCCGAAGTGTTAAGGCACCACCCGGGGTGAAGCATCGAAGTGTTAAGATGCCACCCGTAGGGTTAGTGTGCGAAGTGTTAAGTGCACTAATGGTTGTTGTGAACACCGACGGTCTTTAAACACCGTTCCTTGTACGATTGGTTAACCATGGTCATTGTGTTGTAGTGTAAGCATATTACTTTGTTCATGTTATATACGCCTGTGTTATGCTAGCTTGATTATTAGAGGTTATAGCTTGTATTTGTGATGATAAGCTAATTGTGTTTGCTAGCATGTTTGCGGTATTTGTGTAAGTGATTGCAAGTAGGTATATTATATATGTATTCGTATAATTATTGCATTCACTAAGCTTTGCTTACCCTCTCGTTGTTTACCTTTTTATAGGCTCGGGCATTGACAAGGGTAAGAGCGTTCAATTGGATTAGTGGTCTCCCGCTCGTTTTGATAGGGGATGCTTTTGGGTGTTAGCTTTTGGAGTTCGATCGAGATTGGGTAGTTTAACCCCAAACACCATGCTCTAGTGTCGTTTGGAACTTAAACTTGTATTTGGTCGAAACTTGTATTTTTGAACGAAACTCGTAAAATAGGCGACGTGGGCCCGATGATGTAAAACTTGTCTTGATTATGCAAAACTCTTAGTTTCACTTATATTGACTTGTGGTAAAAAGGTTTTCGTTTAAAAATGTCGGGAAGCGGGTTTTTCGCGTACGTGAAACGGGACACCAAGTCAGCCCCTGGCAGTTCATTGGGACGCCATCCCAATTGCTTGGACACCGTCCCAGTTTTAAAAGCTGGACGCCGTCCCAAAACCTGGACGCCGTCCAGATGGTCAGGCCCAGAATTTTTTTTTTTGGGGATTTGAGATGTCGGGTTGTTACAAGTGGTTATGCTGGGTGCTGCTACTCCTGCTGCAAGTGGTGGTAATAATGGTGGTAACAATAGTGGTAATGGTAATGGGAAGCCGAGAAATGGTGGAAGTCAGAAAGTTTGTTATGAATGTGGTAAGCCGGGGCATTTCCGTGATGTCTGCCCCAATAAGAAGACCACTGAGAATGCACGTGGAAGGGCGTGCAACATTAATGACAGGGATGTTGAGGAAGTTTCAAAACTTGTTACGGTTACGTTCTTGATCAACGATTTATCAGTTTATGTACTATTTGATTCAGGGGCTGATTTAAGTTTTGTGTCGAGTAAATTTAGCCCAAAAATCAAAACACCGTTAATTCCTTTAGACAGAACTTATGTTGTAGAGGTAGCTAATGGTAAAGTGCTTACTGCTAAGACTGTGTATCGTAAATGTAATATTAATCTGGCTGGTAGAGATTTTGAGGTAGACTTAATACCGATTGACCTTGGCAGTTTTGACGTTGTTGTTGGTATGGATTGGTTGTCTGCGAATCGTGCTGAAATCGTGTGTTATGAGAAAGATGTCCGTATTACTAATGTGGTTGGAGAGCCGCTTATGGTTTTTGGGGATAAGAAATGCATACATCCAAACCTTATTAGCTGTTTGAAAGTTCATAAACATCTTCGCAAAGGCGGTCATGCTATTCTAGCCCATGTTGTTGATTCTAATAAAGAAGAGAAGAGTATTGATGATGTTCCTATTGTTATAGATTTTCCCGAGGTATTTCCGAAGGATTTACCTGGCCTTCTGCAGTAACGCGCGGTAGAATTTTAAATCGATCTTGTTCCCGGTGCTGCTCCTATAGCACGTGCTCCTTACCGACTTGCGCCATCCGAACTTCAAGAATTGTTGAGTCAACTCCGTGAGTTGTTAGACAAGGGTTTTATTCGTCCCCTTGGGGAGCTCCTGTTCTGTTTGTTAAGAAGAAAGATGGTTCGTTTCGTTTGTGTATTGATTATCATGAATTGAACAAGCTTACAGTTAAAAACCGTTACCCTCTTCCAAGAATTGATGATCTGTTCGATCAGCTTTAAGGTTTGACTTTTTATTCTAAAATCGATCTTCGTTCCGGTTATCATCAACTGCGTGTTGAAGAATCGGATGTTCCGAAAACCGCTTTTCACACCCGTTATGGTCACTATGAATTCCTTGTTATGCCATTCGGATTGACAAATGCACCTGCTGTATTCATGGACCTCATGAACCGTGTGTGTAGACCCTATCTGGACAAATTATTGTTTTCATTGACGACATCCTGATTTATTCCAAGAGTGATGAAGAGCACAAAGAACATTTGAAGTTGGTGCTTGATCTGTTGAGGAAAGAAGAATTGTACGCTAAGTTCTCTAAGTGTGCTTTTTTGCTGAGGGAAGTTCAATTCCTTGGACATATTGTTAGTAAACAGGGAATACAAGTTGATCCTGCCAAGATTGAGGCAATTGAGATGTGGGAAATTCCAAAGACTCCTACTCATATTTGTCAGTTTCTAGGGTTGGCAGGTTACTATAGAAGGTTCATTCAAGATTTCTCTCGTATAACGAAACCTCTAACTGCTTTAACGCATAAGGGGAAGAAGTATGAGTGGAAGGATGAACAAGAGACTGCTTTCCAAACTCTGAAGAAGAAGTTGACTACCGCTCCGATATTATCACTACCTGAGGGTAATGACAATTTTTTGTTTATTGTGATGCTTCGCGTCAGGGCTTTGGTTGTGTTTTGATGCAGCGAAAGAAAGTTATTGCGTACGCGTCACGTCAGTTGAAGATTCACGAGCAGAATTACACAACCCATGATTTAGAGTTGGGAGCTGTTGTGTTTGCGCTTAAGATTTGGAGACATTATCTTTATGGGGTCAAAAGTACAGTGTACACTGATCACAAAAGTCTTCAACATATTCTTGACCAAAAACAGTTGAATATGAGGCAACGAAGATGGGTTGAGACGTTGAACGATTATGATTGAGAACTTTTATATCATTCGGGAAAGGCCAATGTTGTGGCCGATGCGTTAAGTCGTAAAGAGAGGGCTGAACCTCGTAGGTTTAGAGCTTTGAATATGACCATTCGAACAAACCTCGCACGGCAGATTTTTGCAGCTCAACAAGAAGCCTTGAAGGAGGAGAATTTTGAGATGACACGTCCTAATCCATAAGGACGAATACAATAACATAAGATTACATCGCGAGGTATTGGACCTCTATATGATACATTTTACAAACATTGCATTCGTTTTTAAAAGACAAACTTTCTTTACATTAAAATTTGACGGCATGCATACCATTTAATAATACATCCAACTATAATTGACTTAATAATAATCTTGATGAACTCAACGACTCGAATGCAACATCTTTCAAAATATGCCATGAATGACTCCAAGTAATATCCTTAAGATGACCTAATGCACAGCGGAAGATTTCTTTAATACCTGAGAATAAACATGCTTTAAAGTGTCAACCAAAAGGTTGGTGAGTTCATAGGTTTATCATAAACAATAAAATTCATTATTTTAATAGACCACAAGATTTAATATTCCCATTTCCCATAAACATCATGCATAAAATTCATTCATATGGATTGAACACCTGGTAATCGACCTTAACAAGTGCATATAGAATATCCTCATCATTCCGGGACAACTTCGGACATGATAAATTTGCCATCATTCCGGGAAAACTTCGGACATGATAAATTCAACATCATTCCGGGAAAACTTCGGACATGATAAATTCAACATCATTCCGGGAAAACTTCGGACATGATAAATTCGCCATCATTCCGAGAAAACTTTAGACATGATAAATTCAACATCGTTCCGGGAAAACTTCGGACATGATAAAATCAACATCATTCCGGGAAAACTTCGGACATGATAAGAAGGGCATATTCGATTTTGGTAATTCAATCATAGAATGTAGTTTCGGTTACTTGTGTCTATTTTGTAAAACAGTTATAAAAGTATTTCATGTATTCGCAGTTCAAAAATATATTTCAAAAGCATTTAATAAAGCAGTTATAAAAACAGCGCATGTATTCTCAGTCCCAAAAATGTAAAGAGTAAAAGGGAGCAAATGAAACTCACAATATTGTACTTTGTAGTAAAAATACATATGACGAACTGAACAATGCAGGTTTGACCTCGGATTCTCGAACCTAAATCAATTATGCATATTAACACATATAATAACAACTAACAAGTTTATATATAATAATTTACATATCAAATTTCTAAATAAGTTATATTTGTCTTATATACTTTAAGTAGTAATTATTTATTTCTATAATACATTTGTTAATATTAATATAGTAAATAATTATTAAAGTAGTTTAATAATATAGTATTTATCATTTATCATAATCATAATATATTTAAAAATAGAAGTTTATTTCAATATTTATATATGATAAAAATATATATATATTTATATTATGGATATATTTTATATATAGCTTACTTACTATCATTTTAATAATAAAAACTTAATAATATGTAATATTAATATATATGTAATGTATTTTTGTAAAATAATATTTATTTGAAATAAACACAATAATAGTGATAAAAATAATGATAGTAATAATAATAAGAGTAATAATAAATACTACCTCACAAGAAAAGCTCCAAAAAAAAAATAAACCGCCTCAGCCCGGGCTCGAACCTGAGACCTCTCGCTCAACACACAAACCCCCAACCATTTCGCTGCATTGATTTTCTGGAATAATTCCTAACCTAAAAGTATATAACCCATTAATATGTAGATTCGGCCCACATTCATTCAGCCCAACAACAAAGTGGATCTCGGCCCATCAGAAGCTAAACGATTTCAGCCCAACAACACAAAAAGGGATTCGGTTTATATTGCTAGTTGAACAACACAGTAGTAGCAAAGAAAAATAACATGGCTCGAAAACATTTAACTAAGCCCATGTAATTGATGTGAGTTTTATAAGTCCATTAAATAGATCCAGTTAATCTCTGTGGGTTTGACTTACGGTTCATCAATGATAGTAGGAGGTAATTGTTTGTTGATCGTTAGAATAGAAACAGAAGGCAAAACGCTGTAGCACTTATCTACGATGAAGGTACACCATAGCAGCAGCGTTCAAGCAGTAAAACAATAAAGTGATTTTGGTGGTGGTGTTCCGGTGAGGTTTCAACAGAAAAATCGATATATAGCATCAGCTGCTGCAGTGGTTTACGATTGAAGCAAAAACAGGAGAGAGAGAAGATGAGAGAGATAGACTGAGGGTGATCAGAGGTGTGACGACCCGGAAATTTCCGAGCAAATTTAAATTTAATCTTTATATGGTTTCGACACGATAAGCATAGTCTGTGTAGTTGAATCTTAAAATTTTGAACTTTGTCCATGTATTTATTTTGACCTTCGACCAGTTCCGACGATTCACGAACCATTGTATACATATAAATGTGTACATAGATATACATGTATATAATATAATACAACAAAAGTATATATAATAAATTGAAATTATAAAATATAATTTAAACATTAAAACTGGATATGTAAAATAAGATACAAAATAATAAAGGGTAATTTAAAAGGAAGCTATAAATATATAAGATTTATATGAATAATTATTATAACATCGTATTATATATATATAATGTATATATAAATAATATTTATATATTATAAATTAAACTATTATGTAATTTGGTTATATAAAAGATAACTTAAAATAACTTAATTTTTTTTAAAAACTGTTTAAATTATTATAAAGTGTATGCTGAATGTAAATTATTTTTGAATATATTTTGAATTAAATGATACATAGTTAGTATAGTTACTTACTCAATATTTAAACACATAATTTCATATATAATAGTTAAATATATATATATATATATATATATATATATATATATATATATATATATATATATATATATATATATATATATATGTATATGTATATAAATATATATATGATACTATACATAATTGTTGATTATATATTGTAATATATTAGAAAGTATGAAATTCAATATAAGTGATTAAGAAATGTATATTAAATAGTTATATAACATAGACAATAATATGAAATACTAATACACTAAATTTAATTACAAGTAAAATGTAGTTGTATTAATAACATTATCATTACATCATTTTAATTATTGGTATTAAAATTGATATTAGTATTATTAATATTATCATCATTATAATTATAATTAAAAGACTATAGTTATTAAAATAAAGATTTTAAGAAGGATTAAAATTTTAATTAGTATTAATACTATTATTATTAATATGATTACTTTTTATTAACATTAAAAATCATTGTTATAATTATAGTTATTATTATTATTGTTATTAATAATATTAGCATATTAGCATATTATTATATTTAAAGAATTTATTAATTATTATTATATTTAATATGTTTATTAATTAAAATTATTAAACATTATATATATAAGAAACTGATAGTACGCGTATTTAGATCAGATATATATATTTTTTTGTTGTTGTTTGCTTTCTGCTTTCTCTTTTTTCTTCCCTAATCCGTGAACCATGTCCACATCAACAACCCTACAAAATAATTTTGATCAATTAATATTTGTGGATTCAATCTTTTGAACAGCCTTACATAACCACTTCTACGATTTGATAAAGAAACAGATGCTATTATTTTATTTTATTTTTTTTCTTTTTCAGCGAAAACTCTGTTTCAACTTGATTACTTTCAAAAATTCGAAATTGATATAATTGTTGAAATCTAAAAATACAGTCTAGTTGGAAATCCTTTATTTGTACTATCTGAAAAGTTTCAAATCTTAATTTGCAAAATTGAAGATGAATTTTAAAGTTAAAGCTTATGAACAAAATAAGTCAAACGATGTTTTTCATTAAAATTCGAAGTAAGGTTTATGTTTATGATTCAATTGATGTTTGGGAAAGTTTCTAGGATGTATTTGAAATATATTTCGTGTTATGATCTTCGTCTAATACCTTCTTAAAAACGAAATCATATAATTTTTTTCCTTCTTTTGAAACAGCGACGAACAGCAGCACTGGATTCTGTTATTATTTTTTTTTTCTCTTATCCAGTTAATCACCACTAATTATTTGTGTCGGATATTAAATCTTAAAATACATTTCGTAAGGGTTAGTAAGATTAAAATGTTTTGGGTCAATTGATTTGAGTTTGAGTAAGTTCTTCGCGATATTTATGCTGCTGCTTATTTTTTATTTTTATTTTTTTTATTTTTCTATCCAGCAAGATTACAAGCTGGGTGTTCTGTTAAAATCCAAGATTTAAAAATAATCAACGGACTCGTTTTTATGATTGTTAAATGGCAACTGGTCGACTTGTTTTAAGGAGAAGAAGATGACATAAGAAGCAAATTATACGGGTTAAATATGGTTACATTCGGTATAAATTTAGAAAAGGGGCAACAGCCCAAATGGTTTAGGGAGTGTGTAATGAGCGAGAGGTCTCGGGTTCGAGCCCTGCAGGCAGCAACTATTTTTTTTAAAAGGCCGTATGAGGTAGTTTTAATGTCAAAAATCTTTATTATTATTGTTATTATTATTATTATTATTATTATTATTATTATTATTGTTATTATTATTATTCATTGTTATGATAATTATAATTACTCTTAATATGTAGAAGTATTTATTAAGATTATCCTTAATAAAATTAAAAGGTATTATCATTATTATTAATGATAATATTATTATTAATAAAACAAGTATTATTATTATTATTAATATTATCAAAATGATTATTAATATGATATTTAGTATTATTATTATTAAACTTATTATCATTATTATCATTAGTAGAAAAATTGTATATTCATAGTTATTATTACCAAGTATTATTATTATTATTAAAAGTATCATTTTTATAAATCTATTATCTTTATTAAAATTAGTATTAATATTACAAAGTTTCATTAACAGAATTATCATTTAAACATTAATATTAGTACTATCTTATGATTACTGAAATTTCTATTAAAACTAGTATTATGATTAAAAATTAACCTTATTATTAAAAGTAATATGTTTATTAAAACTATCATTTTTATCTTTTCATTTATATTAAAAAGTTTCATTTTTAAATAAATATTATTACTATCATTATTATTATTATCATTTTTATCATTATCAGGATTACTACAAATAGATATATATTTTTTTTACATATCACAATATTGTTATTAGTAAAATGATATTAATAAGTTATATGAATTAAGTATATTAAATTATCTATATCTATATCTATATAACATATAAAGACAACAAGTATATTATTAATAATAAATATAAATTTACTAGATTACGATTTTTTTATGTTTTAATAGATATAAAATTGATATAGGTTAGTGAATCCAAGGCCAACCCTGCATTGTTTAGTTTCGTCATATGTATTTTTACTACAAAATACAGTAGGTGAGTTTCATTTGCTCCCTTTTTAAATGCTTTTGCAATATATATTTTTGGGACTGAGAATACATGCGCTGCTTTTATAAATGTTTGACGAAATAGACACAAGTAGTTGAAACTACATTGTATGGTTGGATTACTATACCGAATATCGCCCCTTCAAGTCTGGTAACCTAAAAATTAGGGAAATGGCCCCTAATTGACGCGAATCCTAAAGATAGATCTATGGGCCTAACAAACCCCATTCTGGTATTTGGAATACTTTAGTACTTCGATTTAAATGGTGATTGTAATTGCCAATATTATGACATACTTGCGAGTATGCGGGGGATATTCTATATGCATTATGTTAATGTCGGTTACCAGGTGTTCATCATACGAATGGATTTTATACACTTGCGAGTATAATGATATTTATGAAAAATGAGAATCTTGTGGTCTATTAAAATGATGGAAATAAATATTGATGATAAACTAATGAACTCACAAACCTTTTAGTTGACACTTTTAAGCATGTTTATTCTCAGGTATGAAAGAAATCTTCCGCTGTGCATTTGCTCATTTTAGAGATATTACTTGGAGTCATTCATGTCATATTTCAAAAGACGTTGCATTCGAGTAGTCGAGTTCATCAAGATTATTATTAAGTCAATTATAGTTGGATATATTATGAAATGGTATGCATGCCATCAACTTTCGATGTAATGAAAGTTTATCTTTTAAAAACGAATGCAATGTTTGTATAATGTATCATATAGAGGTCAAGTACCTCGCGATGTAACCAAATGTAATGTATTCGTCCAGATGGATTAGGACGGGTCATTATAGGTGGTATCAGAGTGGTGGTCTTAGCGAACGAGGTCTTGCATTAGTGTGTCTAACTGATAGTTGTTTAGATGCATTAGTGGGTCTGGACTTCGACCGCGTCTGCATGTCAAAAGTTTTGCTTATCATTTCGTGTCGAAAATTACCTGCTTATCATTCTTAGGGAATCACTTGCTTATCATCTTAAATCTAGACACGTCTTACTGCATTTAGTGCATCGATAGTGTATAGACAAAATTCATATCTTAGCGTATCTGTTACTATAGACCTTTCCTGACAGCTTCCGTAGATTCCTCCGTAACTTATGGGATTTTAGTATTATATATGCATATGTAAATCGTGTATTGCAGGGTACTAATCTACATCCTATAATCTATTTCATATCAAAAATCTTTCATCTGATTGTACGAGATGAATCCCTCAACCAGTTCGAGTCCCTCAGATTCCTATAGCTATTCCGACAGCTATTCTGACAGCTATTCCGACATGGAATCCCACTCGAGCTCTGAAAGCAGCGTCACCAGAATGAATCAACCAATCAGCTATCCCCAATTCATGTGATGAGTTCGTAGTCGACTTAATCAATGGAGACGAGAAGAAGGTGATACTTTACATCAACCAAATTTCTCTTAGCGATGAACCTGAAGCACTCACCGGCGAACCAATTCGAAACACCATTATCACCCTCATTTCCTGAATATCTCGCCACAATTATATACTATCTCAAATTCTGAATCTTATTCATCCACTCGTTCCAACCGCCAATCATCCCGAAATAATGGAAGAAGTCAACGACTTCACGCCCGAGTTGTAGCCTTGGAAAATATGGTGCAAAACATACCAGCTTCGGCAACATCACCGGCACCAACAGTACCATCAATAACAGCACCAGTATCACCAACCATCCATGCCTCAACATCTCATTCTGTACCTTGAGTGTAATCATCGTTCTACGTATCGTTCTACATCATTTATCTTCGTTCGACATGACGATTATGTAATCTCTAATGTTTTGGAGGTTATATATTCTTGTTCTAACAGTAAATCAAATGAGTTTAATATCATATTGACTCATTAAATCCATGATTACATATGAAGAAAATATATATGTATATATATATATTTTTCATAAAGATTGTAATTAAAAATTCTTTCGTACAAACTGTTAATGGTGAAAATATTTTAACGGGTAGGTAATACCCGAGAAATATTTAGATTTCACATTAATAAGTACGCTATACATTCTTTCAAATCTGATTCAACAGTCAATTACTATCCTATTTACAACCACCGATATACGTATTCGTTCACCACAAAATAACCATTTTCATTCAATTTCATATTTGGATTTTGATCTATCAGAATCCAACAAGTGGCATAATTAAGAAAGCATTGGAGAAAATAAAATTTATTAGAAACAAACGAATTAACTACGAGAAATTCTATTAAGAATCCACGCTAACAAAAATCCTAGCTAACTGTTCCTAGCTAACTGATTACATTTTATTTATCGCAATTTATTTATCGCAATTTAATTATCGCAATTTATTTATCGCAATTTAAATTCTCGCAATTTTATTTATTGTCATTTAAATTCTGTTATTTATTTTACGCACTTAAAATATCGGGACATGTATACAAGGTTTTGACATATCATATTGACGCATCTATATATATTATTTGGAATAACCATAGACACTCTATATGCAGTAATGTTGGAGTTAGCTATACAGGGTTGAGGTTGATTCTACAATAATATATATAATTTGAGTTGTGATCGAGTCTGAGACATGTACACGGGTTACGATACGTATTAATTAATTCGAATATTATAAAATATATATGAATTATTGAGTTAGTGACTGTGGACTGCTAACTGTGGACTACCAACATTGGACAATTAAAATGAATTAAAATATTGATTATAATATATGAAACTAAACAATTCTTCAAGTTTTCCACTTGATCTCATCTTAAACCTCGTTTGTATCTTGACGATTACAATCTGTGTTCAAACCTTTCATGATTCTTGAAAATACCTCAATCGATAGGATGAACCAACCGCAATTTAGCTACAGAAGAAAAGATTTATACCATATAGTTATGCACCTGAAAACCTTTGAAAACTAAGTAAACATTTAACACGTATCTGTGCTAGCTACTTTGGCATTTCTATTACCGAAAATAACTTCACAATCCCTCTCCAAATTAGCCAATTTTGTCACAGCTCCAGCAAATCAACTTCGACTTACATGCGAACTAGTCTTATTATAACCTCGATATAAAAGTTTTCTTTTCGTCATCGTTATCGGGAAACCGTTTATATCTCACCACATTAGCAGTAAACTTACCAGCAACTTCATTACTCAATGGCTTAAGTCTCTCTGAAAAACCATTATAATTTTTCATTTAAAAACCCTATCATATACTCAGCCACATCTTATAAAAAGAATTTCCATACCAATTACCGAGAATTAGCAAATAGTATTTTGAATCTCGCAACGTTTCTACATCCACAGTTATATGTGACATATAAAAAATATCTCTTAGAATTAGGATCTTCCATTCTGAAACTCTGATAAGCACTCAGTCTGCGAACTAATACACCGAAGGTTGAAAATGCTGATGAAGCAGCAAAAACTGTACACGACCTTAACAGTCGAAGGTATAAAGATAAAGAATAAGTGTGTTGGTAAAGCTCAGAAGTTTTGGAACTGAAAAAAAAATGGATTGAGCAAAGTATGAAGGAGGCTGTGGACAAATCACAAAAACTGAACCTGCCTTCAAAGAATCCAAATGATTCAGTATCTGCTGAAGTCATTAACGAATACCTTGCTCCTGACTCTAAACCCTTGCGAACAATAATCTTCATCACCCTCTGATATTAGAAATTCTATGATATCATCATATCTTTCATTATAAATATCCTTCATATTTCTGAAGATATTTCCATAATTATTCTTATCTGAAATCATTTACCTCTTCGCGTTATCTGTATTACATTATAAAAGAAACTATTTTAGCTTCTAAATTCTGAAACCTTCGAGTTTAAAAATATGAATGTTTTTGAAGTAGTGTTGAAGATTGATGCATGAATTAGTATAATATAATGACACTTGATCAACGTGATTGTATTACAGTAAGTCATGATGAGTTTCTAATGAAACGTGATGATTCACAAATCCTAACGTCATCATGTGCCATATTACACGACTCTTACATTCCATCAAATCTCTAAACATATCAAGAACATATATTCTTGATAGTTCTAACCTTCGTGATTCTGGTATTTTAACAAATCAAATCGTGCTATTATGTTTCTCTCTGCTAAGAATATTCTAATCATTCGAAACTCCATACTTACAAATTTTGGGCAATAACTCGCTTTACTAGAGGTCGAGAAGAGAATAAAAAGGCAAAGAGCCCCAAAATATAAGGGAAAATATAAAGCCCAATAACAACACGGAGGTTACAAACCATGAATATTAATACGAATAGCAATATAAATACACGGTATAATTAAAAATAGTATCACCCAAGGTAATAGTAAAAGTAAACAGATTTTTTTGGTGGAAGATTGAAAAGAAGGATGACAGAAATGATAATTAGGAAAATATAAAGGATTAGAACTGGATTAAGTATTTTCACAATCTTTTGGATGTATGAACTAAGAAAGAAAGTATAAGAATGGTGAAAATAATGGAACGGAAAAAGTTTAATTTATAATGGGAATATCAGACAGAATAATCGAGGCAGATCACCGTATTTAATTATAGAGATCTTAATTTCCTTATTCGCCGAAGAATCAAATCTTTAAGATTTCGAAGATTTTCCTTAAATGCCTTAAATTCCGGAAATCAACCGTGACTACGTCACCGGTTATGACAAACCTGCATTTATTCGTTTCATTCTGTTGTGATAGCTTCACTCGTACTCTTCACGAAATTGAATTGTCTTATTTGTCTTATCCATATTACTCAAGGGTAATAAAAACTCTATTTATCAACTCATATTGTTATAAAAACACATTTATTGTTAATTATGACAACCTCACTTAAATTTCGGGATGAAATTTCTTTAACGGGTAGGTACTGTGACGACCCGAAAATTTCCGAACAAATTTAAACTTAATCTTTATATGGTTTCGACACGATAAGCATAGTCTGTGTAGTTGAATCTTAAAATTTTGAACTTTGTCCATGTATTTATTTTGACCTTTGACCAGTTCCGACGATTCATGAACCATTGTATACATATAAATGTGTACATAGATATACATGTATATAAAATATAGTACAACAAAAGTGTATATATAATAAATTGAAATTATAAAATATAATTTAAACATTAAAACTGGATATGTAAAATAAGATATAAAATAATAAAGGGTAATTTAAAATGAAGCTATAAATATATAAGATTTATATGAATAATTATTATAACATCGTATTATATATATATATAATGTATATATAAATAATAATTATATATTATAAATTAAACTATTATGTAATTTGGTTATATAAAAGATAACTTAAAATAACTTATTTTTTTAAAAACTGTTTAATTTATTATAAAGTGTATGCTGAATGCAAATGATTTTTGAATATAATTTGAATTAAATGATACATAGTTAGTATAGTTACTTACTCAATATTTAAATACATAATTTCATATATAATAGTTAAAATATATATATGTATATGTATATAAATATATATATGATACTATACATAATTGTTGATTATATATTGTAATATATTAGAAAGTATGAAATTCAATATAAGTGATTATGAAATGTATATTAAATAGTTATATAACATAGACAATAATATGAAATACTAATACACTAAATTTAATTACAAGTAAAATGTAGTTGTATTAATAACATTATCATTACATCATTTTTATTATTGGTATTAAAATTGATATTATTATTATTAATATTATCATCGTTATAATCATAATTAAAAGACTATAGTTATTAAAATAAAGATTTTAAGAAGGATTAAAATTTTAATTAGTATTAATACTATTATTATTAATATTATTACTTTTTATTAACATTAAAAATCATTGTTATAATTATAGTTATTATTATTATTGTTATTAATAATATTAGCATATTATTATATTTAAAGAATTTATTAATTATTATTATATTTAATATGTTTATTAATTAAAATTATTAAACATTATATATATAAGAAACTGATAGTACGCGTATTTAGATCAGATATATATATTACTATCATTATTATTATTAACATTTTTATCATTATCAGGATTACTACAAATAGATACATATTTTTTTACATATCACAATATTGTTATTAGTAAAATGATATTAATAAGTTATATGAATTAAGTATATTAAATTATCTATATCAATATCTATATAACATATAAAGACAACAAGTATATTATTAATAATAAATATAAATTTACTAGATTACGATTTTTTTATGTTTTAATAGATATAAAATTGATATAGGTTAGTGAATCCAAGGCCAACCCTGCATTGTTTAGTTTCGTCATATGTATTTTTACTACAAAATACAGTAGGTGAGTTTCATTTGCTCCCTTTTTAAATGCTTTTGCAATATATATTTTTGGGATGGAGAATACATGCGCTGCTTTTATAAATGTTTGACGAAATAGACACAAGTAGTTGAAACTACATTGTATGGTTGGATTACTATACCAAATATCGCCCCTTCAAGTCTGGTAACCTAAGAATTAGGGAAATGGCCCCTAATTGACGCGAATCCTAAAGATAGATCTATGGGCCTAATAAACCCCATTCTGGAATTTGGAATGCTTTAGTATTTCGATTTAAATGGTGATTGCGATTGCCAATATTATGGCATACTTGCGAGTATACGGGGGATATTCTATATGCATTATGTTAATGTCAGTTACCAGGTGTTCATCATACGAATGGATTTTATACACATGCGAGTGTAATGATATTTATGAAAAATTAGAATCTTGTGGTCTATTAAAATGATGGAAATGAATATTGATGATAAACTAATAAACTCACCAACCTTTTGGTTGACACTTTTAAGCATATTTATTCTCAGGTATGAAAGAAATCTTCCGCTGTACATTTGCTCATTTTAGAGATATTACTTGGAGTCATTCATGTCATATTTCAAAGGACTTTGCATTCGAGTAGTCGAGTTCATCAAGATTATTATTAAGTCAGTTATAGTTGGATATATTATGAAATGGTATGCATGCCATTAACTTTCGATGTAATGAAAGTTTATCTTTTAAAAATGAATGCAATGTTTGTAAAATGTATCATATAGAGTTCAAGTACCTCGCGATGTAACCAAATGTAATGTATACGTCCAGATGGATTAGGACGGGTCGTTATAAGAGGTGGTTTTCGGGTGCTTGTGGGTGGTGCGATGGTGAGGGGTGGCGAATGGTGAAAGGTTTCGGTCAGAAACAGAAAAAGATATAGCGGGTTAATGATGATGACCGTTGGTGGTGGTTTATAAGTGGTGATCAACAATCAAGAAGAAACAGACAAACAATTTCATATCATATATCGACTATTCATCGTCCTCTTCGTTGTATCATCACCTTCATCATCTTTCGTTTATCATCAACATTGTGCATTTGATAAACACAACAGTGAATCACGAACCTTATCTTCATCGTTTGTCTTCAACAGGAAAGAGAAAAGAAATAGAAATGTGCAGTAGCAGCGACAACAGTAACTACAAATGGGCTTTCGAAAATCATTACAATAACCATAAAGTGATCGAAGGTGGTTGAAGGTTGTGATTGTAGATCACGGTGTTGGAGATGGAGATCGTGGTGGTGATGATTGTGGCGTTTTAAACAAAACAAAGGTGGCGAGTGGGTTGGGCTGAGATGATGGAAGGTGATTTGAAAGTGAGTTTTGTGAAGGTGGCGATAGGTTGAAGGTGGTGGGTTATGGTGGCGGTTCACGGTGTCTTGGCCGTTGCTCATAAAAAAATTGAGGTGGTGCAGGGGAAGAGAAAGGTTTTATGTCTATCTCTCTATCATATATCTAATGTATATGTATATATTAGTTGGATAGATTAGGATTGAAAAAGGAGAAACAGTACATAATAATTAAATCACGGGAGTACATGATTATTTATCTACCGACACTTAACACGGGCGTGATGTGTCGTGTCCATTACTAAACAGTTAATATATAAAAGTATTCCTAAAAATCCCAAATTTTTTAATTAAATAAATTTATTTATTTTGGTCATTAAATGTTTGAAACCTAATCAAAAGGGTGCATCTAATATTTATTTTCTGTTCCAATTAATATGTACGGAGTACTAATATTTAAACTAAAAAGAGTAAAAATATTTTTAACATATCTAAAATCTTCGTAATCCATTTACAGTTCAACTTTTATTTCAATCTTTCATGAACATGTACTATATCTATATTAAAACTAACAAAACGTCAACCGAGTGTTACCGACGTTTACGAATTGAGCTCGAAATTATTTATTTTTAATATATTCTCTTTCTATATATAAACAGTTTTTAAAATAGCAAGTTTAATTACTAAAACAAATATATTATATATATTTAAACAATTAGATATAATATAACTTTATATACTTACAAGTAATATTTATATACATAATTATATATATCTATATATTTATAAATATAGTTTCCATTACATCGCATATAATTTTACATATTTAATTTTAACAATTTAAACATATATTATTTCAATAATATCTCAAATTATTATATATATATATATATATATATATATATATATATATATATATATATATATATATATATATATATATAAATATATATGTATCTATTTACAAATAGTTGTTCATGAATCATCGGGAACAGTCAAAGGTCAAATGAATTTATTAAAACAGTTCAAAAATTTTGAGACTCAACATTACAGACTTTGCTTATTGAAATGTCCGGTTCATATTGATTATAAACGTTCCATATTAATTGATTTCATCGCGAGGTTTTGACCTCTATATGAGACGTTTTTCAAAGTCTGCATTCATTTTTAAAACAACCATAACCTTTATTTTATCGATAATGGTTTAAAAAGAATTACGTAGATCATCAAATAATGATAACCTAAAATATACCGTTTACACATGATCATTACATAATGGTTTACAATAAGAATATATTACATCAAAATAAGTTTCTTGAATGTAGTTTTTACACAATATCATACACGTATGGACTCCAAATCTTGTCCTTATTTTAGTATGCAACAGCGGAAGCTCTTAATAATCACCTGAGAATAAACATGCTTAAAACGTCAACAAAATTGTTGGTGAGTTATAGGTTTAACCTACATATTATCAAATCATAATAATAGACCACAAGATTTCATTTTTATAACACATCTCATATCAGGCATTTCGCAAACTGCATAGAGATAAAAATTATTCATATGTTGAACACCTGGTAACCGACCTTAATAAGATGCATATAGAATATCCCCATCATTCCGGGACTCTCATCGGATATGATAAATCGAAGTACTAAAGCATCCGTAACTCGGATGAGGCTTGTTGGGCCAAATAGATCTATCTTTAGGATTTGCGTTAATTATGGGCCATTTCCCTAATTCTTAGGCTACCAAGCTAAAAAGGGGCATATTCGGTTCGATAATCCAACATAGAAAGTATTTTCGATTACTTGTGTCTATTTTATAAAACATTTATAAAATCGTATGTATTCTCATCCCAAAAAAATAATAGATTTTAAAAGTGGGACTATAACTCACTTTCACAGATTTTTACTTCGTCGGGAAGTAAGACTTGGCCACTGGTCGATTCACGAACCTATAACAAATATGTACATATATATTAAAGTATGTTCAAAATATATTTACAATATTTTTAATACGTTTTAATGTTTTAAGTTTATTAAGTCCGTTGTCCTCGTTAGTAACCTACAACTAGTTGTCCACAGTTAGATGTATAGAAATAAATCGATATATATTATCTTGAATCAATCCACGACCCAGTGTATACACGTCTCAGGCTAGATCACAACTCAAAGTATATATATTTTTGGAATCAACCTCAACCCTGTATAGCTAACTCAATCATTACTGCATATAGAGTGTCTATGGTTGTTCCAAAATATATATATACATGGGTCGATATGATATGTCAAAACATTTGCATACGTGTCTATGGTATCCCAAGATTACATAATATATTAGAATACATGTATGATACAATATAAGTTAGCTAGGATATGATTAATATAGATTTGTTACCAATTTTCACGTAGCTACATCAAACAAAATTATCCAATCTTGTTTTACCCATAACTTCTTCGTTTTAAATCCGTTTTGAGTGATTCAAGTTGCTATGGTTTCATATTGAACTTAAGTTTATGAATCAAAATAGAAAAAGTATAAGTTTATAGTCGGAAATACAGATTACAAGTCATTTTTGTAAAGGTAGTCATTTCAGTCAAAAGAACGACGTCTTGATGACCATTTTGAAAAACATACTTTTACTTTGAGTTTAACCATGATTTTTGGATATAGTTTCATGTTCATAAGAAAATCATTTTCCCAGAAGAACAAATTTTAAATCAAAGTTTATCATAGTTTTTAATTAACTAACCCAAAACAGCCCGCGGTGTTACTACGACGGCGTATGTCCGATTTTACGGTGTTTTTCGTGTTTCCAGATTTCAAATCATTAAGTTAGCATATCATATAGATATAGAATATGTGTTTAGTTGATTTTAAAAGTCAAGTTAGAAGGATTAACTTTGTTTGCAAACAAGTTTAGAATTAACTAAACTATGTTCTAGTGATTACATGTTCAAATTTTCGAATAAGATAGTTATACATATATGAATCGAATGATATTATGAACATCATTACTACCTAAAGTTTAGTAGGTAAACCTACTAGAAATGATGAAAAAATAACTTGAGCTTCAAAGGATCTTTGATGGCTTGGAAGTTCTTGAAATAGAATCATGACACAAAAACAAGTTCAAGTAAGATTATTACTCGAATTAAGATAGTTATAGTTATAGAAATTGAATCAAAGCGTGAATATGAATATTACCTTGATTTAGAAAGATAACCTACTGTAAATAACAAAGGTTTCTTAATCTTAGATGATTGCTTGGAATGGATTAGGAAACTTGGAAGTAAACTTGTAAACTTGGAAGTGTTCTTGATGTGTTCTTGATGTGTTCTTGAGTAATTGTTTTTATGATGATTATAGGTAATAACCAAAGCTTGTATTTGATGATTTTTGCTGGAAAAATAGTAACTTAGACGTTCATGGAAGAGTGTGTGTGTTTTGAGAGAGAATTGGGAAGAAAATTGGAAGTGAAATGGAGTAGGTGGTGAGTGGTGAAGGTGAGTGGGGTTAAAAGGAGTTATTGTTTTTGTTTCCTTGCTCATAAGTCATGCTAGTTGTCTAATTGTTGGTTCCACATGTTTGTTGACTATATAGGGCTACTAAGAGCTAAATTATTATGTGTATATTCTAATAGTATATACGTCTAGGAGCTGGGTATTGTACGAGTACGAATACGGTTGCATACGAGTAGAATTGTTGATGAAATTGAACGAGAATGTAATTGTAAGCATTTTTGTTAAATAGAAGTACTTTGATATGTGCCTTAAAGTCTTCCAAAAGTGTATTATTACAACATAATACACTACATGTATATACATTTAACTGATTCGTTAAGTCATCGTTAGTCGTTACATGTAAGTGTTGTTTTGAAACCTTTAAGTTAACGATCTTGTTAAATGTTGTTAACCCATTGTTTATAATATCTAATGAGATGTTAAATTATTACATTATCATGATATTATAATGTATTAATATATCTTAATATGATATATATACATTTAAATATCGTTACAACGATAATTGTTACATATATGACTCGTTTCGAAATCCTTAAGTTAGTAGTCTTGTTTTTACATATGTAGTTCATTATTAATACACTTAATGATATGTTTACTTATCATTTATCATATTTAAACATAGAGTAACAATATCTTAATATGATTCATATGTATTTAGTAAGACGTTTTTATAACGATAATCGTTATATATATCGTTTCGAGTTTCTTAATTCAATAAACTCATTTTTATGTATATCACTCATTGTTAACATACCTAGTGAGATACTCATTTATCATAATTTCATGTTAACCATATATATGTCTATATATATAACATCATATAGTTTTTACGAATTTGTAAGGTTCGTGAATCGCCGGTCAATTTGGGTGGTCAATTGTCTATATGAAACCTATTTCAATTAATTAAGTCTTAACAAGTTTGATTGCTTAACATGTTGGAAATATTTAATCATGTAAATATCAATTTTATTTAATATATTTAAACATGGAAAAGTTCGGGTCACTACAGTACCTACCCATTAAATCAATTTCGTCCCGAAATTTTAAGTTGTTGAAGGTGTTGACGACTCTTTTGGAAATAAGTGCGGGTATTTCTTCTTCATCTTGTCTTCACGCTCCCAGGTGAACTCGGGTCCTCTACGAGCATTCCATCGAACCTTAACAATTGGTATCTTATTTTTCTTAAGTCTTTTAACCTCACGATCCATTATTTCGACGGGTTCTTCGATGAATTGAAGTTTTTCATTGATTTGAATTTCTTCTAACGGAATAGTGAGATCTTCTTTAGCAAAACATTTCTTCAAATTCGAGACATGGAAAGTGTTATGTACAGTCGCGAGTTGTTGTGGTAACTCAAGTCGGTAAGCTACTGGTCCGACACGATCAATAATCTTGAATGGTCCAATGTACCTTGGATTTAGTTTCCCCCGTTTACCAAATCGAACAACACCTTTCCAAGGTGAAACCTTAAGCATGACCATCTCTCCAACTTTAAATTCTTTGTCTTTTCTTTTAATGTCCGAGTAACTCTTTTGTCGACTTTGGGCGATTTTCAACCGTTGTTGAATTTGGATGATCTTCTCGGTAGTTTCTTGAATTATCTCCGGACCCGTAATCTGTCTATCCCCCACTTCACTCTAAAAAATCGGAGACCTGCACTTTCTACCATAAAGTGCTTCAAACGGCGCCATCTCAATGCTTGAATGGTAGCTGTTGTTGTAGGAAAATTCTGCAAACGGTAGGTTTTGATCCCCAACTGTTTCCGAAATCGATAACACATACTCGTAGCATGTCTTCAAGGGTCTGTATCGTCCTTTCACTTTGCCCATCAGTTTGTGGATGATAAGCAGTACTCATGTCTAGACAAGTCCCCAATGCTTGTTGCAATGTCTGCCAAAATCTTAAAACAAATCTGCCATCCCTATCTGAGATAATAGAGACTGGTATTCCATGTCTGGAGACAACTTCCTTCAAGTATAATCGCGCCAACTTCTCCATTTTATCATCTTTTCTCATTGGCAGAAAGTGTGCTGACTTGGTAGGACGATCGACTATTACCCAAATTGTATCATAACCACTTGCGGTCCTTGGCAATTTAGTAATGAAATCCATGGTAATGTTTTCCCATTTCCATTCTGGGATTTCAGGTTGTTGAAGTAGACCTGATGGTTTCTGATGTTCAGCTTTGACCTTAGAACACGTCAAACATTCTCCTACGTATTTAGCAATATCGGCTTTCATACCCGGCCACCAAAAGTGTTTCTTGAGATTTTTGTACATCTTTCCCGCTCCGGGATGTATTGAATATCTGGTTTTATGTGCTTCCTTAAGTACCTTTTCTCTCACAACTCCAAACTTTGGTACCCAAATTCTTTCAGCCCTATACCGGGTTTCGTCTTCCCGAATATTAAGATGTTTCTCTGATCCTTTGGGTATTTCATTCTTCAACTTTCCTTCTTTTACAACTCCCTGCTGCGCCTCCTTTATTTGAGTAGTAAGGTTAGTACGAAAAATTATAATCATAGCTTTTACCCGCATAGGTTCTCTGTCCTTTCTACTCAAAGCGTCGGCTACCACATTCGCCTTCCCCGGGTGGTAACGAATCTCAAAGTCGTAATCATTCAACAATTCAATCCACCTACGCTGCCTCATGTTTAGTTGTTTCTGATTAAATATGTGTTGGAGACTTTTGTGATCGGTATATATAATACTTTTGACCCCATATAAGTAGTGCCTCCAAGTCTTTAATGCAAAAACAACAGCGCCTAATTCCAAATCATGTGTCGTATAATTTTGCTCATGAATCTTCAATTGTCTAGACGCATAAGCAATTACTTTCGTTCGTTGCATTAATACACAACCAAGACCTTGCTTTGAGGCATCACAATATATCACAAAATCATCATTCCCTTCAGGCAATGACAACATAGGTGCCATAGGTAACTTTTTCTTCAACAATTGAAACGCTTTCTCCTGCTCATCCTTCCATTCAAATTTCTTCTCTTTATGCGTTAATGTAGTCAAGGGTTTTGCTATTTTGGAAAAATCTTGGATGAATCTTCTGTAGTAACCAGCCAATCCTAAAAATTGACGTATATGCTTCGGAGTTTTCGGGGTTTCCCACTTTTCAATGGTTTCGATCTTTGCCGGATCTACCTGAATACCTTCTTTGTTCACTATGTGACCGAGGAATTGAACTTCTTCCAACCAAAATGCACACTTTGAAAATTTGGCGTACAATTTTTCTTTCCTCAACAACTCTAGCACTTTTCTCAAATGTTCTTCGTGCTCTTGATCATTCTTTGAGTAAATAAGTATGTCATCGATAAAAACAATGACAAACTTGTCAAGGTATGATCCACACACTCGGTTCATGAGGTCCATGAACACAGCTGGTGCGTTAGTCAACCCAAACGGCATAACCATAAACTCGTAATGAACGTAACGCGTTCTGAAAGCAGTCTTCGGAATATTATCCTCCTTCACTCGCATCTGATGATACCCAGAATTCAAATTAATCTTTGAATAAACTAACGAGCCTTGTAGTTGATCAAATAATTCGTCGATTCTTGGTAGTGGATAACGATTCTTGATGGTAAGTTTGTTAAACTCTCGGTAGTCGATACACAACCTGAATGTACCATCCTTCTTTTTGACAAACAAAACAGGAGCTTCCCATGGTGATGTACTTGGTCATATAAAACCACGCTCTAAAAGTTCTTGTAGTTGGCTTTGAAGTTCTTTCATTTCACTGGGTGCGAATCTGTATTGAGCACGAGCTATTGGTGCAGCTCCTGGTACGAGATCTATTTGAAATTCAACAGATCGATGTGGAGGTAGTCCCGGTAATTCTTTCAGAAATACATCGGGAAATTCTTTTGCGACGGGAACATCATTGATGTTCTTTTCTTCGGGTTTGACTTCTTCGATGTGTTCTAGAATGGCATAGCAACCTTTTCTTATTAGTTTTTGTGCCTTCAAATTACTAATAAGATTTAGCTTCGCGTTGCTCTTTTCTCCGTACACCATTATAGGTTTTCCTTTTTCTCGTACAATGCGAATTGCATTTTTGTAACATACGATTTCCGCTCTCTCCTTTTTCAACCGGTCCATGCCGATTATCACATCAAAACTCCCTAACTCTACTGGTATCAAATCGATCTTAAACGTTTCGCTAACCAGTTTAATTTCTCGATTCCGACATATTTTATCTGCCGAAATTAATTTACCGTTTGCTAATTCGAGTAAAAATTTATTATTCATAGGCGTCAATGGACCACTTAATTTAGCACAAAAATCTCTACTCATATAACTTCTATCCGTACCCGAATCAAATAAAACATAAGCAGGTTTTTCATCGATAAGAAACGTACCCGTAATAAGCTCCGGGTCTTCCTGCGCTTCTTCCGCATTAATGTTAAAAACTCTCCCATGGCTTTTCCCATTATTATTTCTCTGGTTTGGACACGCAGTTTTGTAGTGGCCCTTCTTCCCGCATCCATAACAAATAAGTGGGCATTACTTGTTCCTTTACCCGATGGTCCATAAATTTCACACTTCGTTGCATCGTGACCCTTTCTATTACATTTGGTACATGTTGCTGGACAAAAAGTAGTTGGATAGTACCCTTCACACCTTAGACACGGAATTTTCTGATTTTGATTATCAGTGTTGTTATTGAGATTGTTGTTGGGATTTTTGTTGTTGCGGTTGGTATTGTTGTTGGGATGATTGATGTAGTTGTTGTTGTTGGAATGGTTTTTGTTGCGTTTGTTGTTGCGAAAAATGGTGCGATTGTGGTTGTTATTGTGGTGTTGATTGTTGAAATTGTGACTCTTGTCACTGGGTTCTTCCCACTTTCTCTTGACTTGTTTCATTTTGGCCGCCTCGGCCACCTGCTCTTTAATCCTTCCCTCTATCTAGTTTATAAGTTTGTGAGCCATTTGGCTTGCCTTTTGCATTGAATTGGGCACGCTTGTACTCACATCCTCCTGAATTCTCTCTGGTAACCCCTTTACAAACGCATCGATCTACTCTTCTTCATCTTCGAACACTCTTGGGCACAATAAACACAACTTGGTGAATCGTCGTTCGTATGTGGTGATATCGAATCCCTTCGTTCGTAATTCTCTAAGCTCTGTCTTGAGCTTATTGACTTCATTTCTGGGACGGTACTGCTCGTTCATCAAGTGTTTGAATGCTGACCACGGTAGTGCGTAAGCAGCATCTTGTCCCACTTGTTCGAGATAGGTATTCCACCATGTTAATGCAGTACCTGTGAAGGTATGCGTGGCGTACTTTACCTTATCTTCCTCAGCACATTTACTTATAGCAAAAAAAAATTCAACCTTTTCGGTCCATCATTTCAGTCTGACTGGTCCTTCAGTTCCATCGAATTCCAGAGGTTTACAGGCAGTGAAAGCCTTGTAGGAGCATCCTACATGGTTTCCTGTGGAGTTAACTCCACTGCTAGACCCTGAGTTATTGTTGTTTTGCATTGCAGCCTGTACTGTGGCTATATTTGCTGCAAGGAAAGCACAGAAGTCTTCCTCACTCATGTTCAAGTTCTGACGAGTAGTCGGTGCCATTTCCTTCAAAAATAGCCAAAAGAATTAAGTTAATCATATAGAATATTAAGAGTAGTCAATAGTATTCCGTAACATAATATGAACTCATTTATAAAAGCCTTTTTTCATATTAGCGTTTTATAAGTTTTAATTCGGGTAATACCTACCCGTTAAGTTCATACTTAGTAGCTAACATACAATTCAACTACTACAATTCTATATGAA
The DNA here is from genome assembly GCF_046630445.1 of Rutidosis leptorrhynchoides. Classification (NCBI taxonomy): domain Eukaryota; kingdom Viridiplantae; phylum Streptophyta; class Magnoliopsida; order Asterales; family Asteraceae; genus Rutidosis; species Rutidosis leptorrhynchoides. Next base: position 528,077,741 of record NC_092333.1, read on the forward strand.
AAACTGATTATAATAATATTTCACATTCAAACTTTTATACAATATTTTGCAAACTTACAATACCGCTATTTTACATATAGCATGAAATATAGCACATAAAAACTCTGATACAAAACAGTTGCGAAGACAATTCTAGTTAATATGCAAGTCGTTCAACAAAGACAATAAAGACACGTAATTCATACATCCAGAAACAAGTAATGCATTCTGGTTTTACTAAGACTACTTCCCATCCTTGGTCTTGTGGAACATAACCGTTGTGACCGTTGACAAGACAGCATGTTGTAATGTCGTCAAAGGGACGAGGGTTTCGTAATGTCCAACAGCCTCGTAATAATCTAAAAACCTTGTTTCCCGCCCCAACTACTGAATCCGTCACTTGTGGAAAGGTTTTATTTAAAAGTTGTAATCCGATGTTCTTTTTCTCACTTTGGTGAGAAGCGAACATTACTAACCAGTAAGCATAACATGCTTCCTTATGTTGCATGTTAGAAGCTCTTTCTAACTCACGAAATCCTATGTTGGGATATGTTGAGTCAAAATAGGTTCTTAACCCGTAGCGTAAAATTGCATTTGGGTTCCCCGTACTTAATGCTTTAAAGAAAACACGGCGTAACTTACGGTCTCCCCAATGTGATATACCCCACCTATCAAAGGAAAGCCTTTTATAAACTAAGGCATTTCTGGAAAGTCTTTCAAATGTTTGACAAGTTAATTTCGCCATAACTAATTGTGCTGATGAATTCTGACCGACTCTAGACAAGAATTCATCAATTATATCCTCTGGTAGGTCTTCTAAAATATTCGGTTGTCTACCCTTAACGTCCATTTTGTATTTTAATAATGTAAAATAGACAAGGATTAGATTCGTAAAAGATAATTAACAAACAATACAAGCAATTTTTACATAGAACATAAAAGTACAAGCACACTACAATACAAATAATACACAACATGATTACAACCCTCTAATCTGAATCACTGGTTTCTTCTTCTTCGGACTTGGTTCGTTTTCCTAATTTTCTAGAGATATATGGTGTTCCTCTAATACGAGTCATCGTTTTCCACAATGGTTTAGAAAAACCTGGTGGTTTAGAGGTTCCCGGGTTATTGTTACAATTTAGGAAATACGGATGTGCCAATACTTATAAAGTTCATCGGGGTTGGAATTAGGTTTCTCTATTTTTATACCTTTTCCCTTATTATTTTCTTTTGCTTTATTAAATTGGGTCAAGGTAATTTCTATAACATCATCGGAATCCTCATCGGGATCCGATTCATCGAAAAATTGGTAATCTTCCCAATATTTTGCTTCCTTGGCGGAAACACCATTGACCATTATTAACTTTGGTCCATTGGTTGAGGATGTTCTTTTATTTATCTGTTTTTCTGTGGTTCCTAATATTTCCTCCTCCTGAACCTCTTCTTCCGGTTCCTCTTCTTTAGGTTCCTCCTCTTCCGGTTCCTCTTCTTCCGGTTCCTCTTCTTCCAGTTTCTCTTCGGGAATTTGTGAATCTTCCCAAAATATATTCAACTCTTCATTATTATTAGGTGAGTCGATGGGATTTGTACTAAAGGTAGACATCTATCACACAATATCAAACACGTTAAGAGATTACTATATCACATAATATTTACATGTTAATAATATATAGTTTCCAACAAAAAATGTTAAGCAATCGTTTTTGAAGAAAAACACGGTCGAAGTCCAAAACTCACTAATGCATCCTAACAAACTCGGTAAGACACACTAATGCAAAAATTCTGGTTCTGTAAGACCAACGCTCGGATACCAACTGAAATGTCACGTTCATATTGATTATAAACGTTCCATATTAATTGATTTCGTCGCTAGGCTTTGACCTCTATATGAGACGTTTTTCAAAGTTTGCATTCATTTTTAAAACAACCATAACCTTTATTTTATCAATAATGGTTTAAAAAGCATTACGTAGATTATCAAATAATGATAACCTAAAATATACCATTTACACACGACGAGTGGACAAGTTGAAAATACCAATCGAGCTTTAAAATGTATTCTAGAGAAAACCGTAGGATCAAATCCGAAGGAATGGTCCATTAAATTAGAGGATGCTCTCTGGGCTTTTAGAACAGCCTACAAAACTCCAATTGGAACCACACCTTTTAGACTCGTTTACGGAAAAGCAAGTCATCTTCCAGTAGAAATTGAACACAAAGCATTTTGGGCTTTGAAGACATGTAATCTTGATTTACATGAACCTGGACGTCTACGGTTAAGTCAACTAAACGAATTAGAAGAATTAAGACATGAAGCATACGAAAATTCATTAATCTATAAAGAAAGAATGAAGAAATGGCATGATAAAAGAATCAGAAGTTCAAAAGAATTTAAAGAAGGAGACAGAGTTCTTCTTTTTAATTCACGATTCAAGCTATTTCCTGGAAAATTGAAATCAAGATGGTCTGGACCATTCATAGTCAAAAGAGTTTTCCCATACGGAACAGTAGAATTAATAAATTCAAATGGGATTGAATTTAAGGTTAATGGTCACAGAGTTAAACACTACATAGATAGTCCAATGGAAGTCGACAACGAAGTTAATCACAATTTCGATACCACAGCTAACTAAGTGTGGGGAGAATCAAGTCTTTTAAGGATTTTATGTATTTCTGTTAGAGTTAGATTGTCTGTTTTCGTGTAGTTCTCGAAAATGGAACCCGAATGGTCTTTCCCTAGCAGACCCTAAAGAACTAGTCTTCTCCCCCCATTCTGAATTTTTATTTTTTTTAGGTTTTTACGAAATGAAGACTTCCTGTGAATTAAACCATGGTCTAATGCTACACACTTTGATCACTAAACGTAATAATGACACACTTCCGAGTGAACTAGTATCAGTAATCAGAGAAAGATTGGACGGAGTAAGAAAAGAATCCAGATACGAAGATAATAAGTTACAATTTGGTAAAGAAAATCAAAATTCGCAGCGAAAAGAAGAGCACGACACCTTGAAAAATGTCACAAATGCGGAAAATGGTCACATGGAGGTAAATGTTCAAATAATCAAACCTATTCAAACACCGAATTTGTTACTTTATGCAAAGATGGACCGTTCATATGTTTAGAAGAAAAAACACTGAATGCTCGAGGTTCCGCCTATGTAGCCATGGAAAATCAATTAAACCGACTATCTTATGAATGGGATAGATCATATCACTAAGAATACTATCTCACAGGTAAGTCTGTACAGTTTTTATTTTTATTTTTATTTTTAACCTTTTGATAATAAACGCTAATTTGTTCGCTATAAAGTATTAAATTGGTATTGAATAAAATTAGGTTTGGCGACCGAAATTATTGATATCATTCAAAAATTTATTACATCACTGCGAAATTTAACGTTTATTCTTAAGGTATAAATATCTTTAATCAATCAACCCAAAATATTTTAAAAATTCGTCATGAGTTAAATTAGGTCATTGAACCGAAATTACTTTACCGAAAAGAGGGGCGTATATTTTTGATAATATTTGATTGATTAAAGTGGGATAAAAGACCAAAAAGATTTTTAATTTTATTTTTACCATGTTTTTTAAAATTAATATATAAGTATTAAATTAATATTGTAAACTTTTTAAATTAATATATTTAAAATTGTAAATATTTGAACAATTGATATTTTTAAGTTTGTATGTATAAAAATAAAAATATAATATAAGTTTGGAGTGAATTTATAATATGAATTTTTAATTAAGTTTGGTGTGAATTTTTAATTTTAAATATGAATTTTGAATTTTATATTTAAGTTGTGTGAATTTAAAAACTAAAATTTACTTTTTCTTATTAAGTTAAAAATATGATTTTTAAAATTCGTCGTAAGTTGAAGACTAGGTCGTTGAACCGAAATTGCTTTACCCGAGGGAGGGACGAGAACTTTTATTATCATTATTTTTAATCTTATTAAATTAAAGTATGCAAAAAACATTAAAAAAAAACCCAAAAATCTTAGCCTTTAAAACAATCGCTACAAAAAGACAAATTTTAAAATTTTGTCAAAGGACGGACTAGGACATCGATCCGAAACGACCTCGTCCTAAAACAAAGGAAAACAAAATTTTAAATTTATTTTATATTTGTTTTATAAGTTAAGGTTTACAAAACAAAAAAAAAACAAAAAACAAAAAAAAAAGCACCGTGACTCACGGAGTTCCAAAAATACAGAAAAAAAATAAAACGCTGGAACTGATCAGTATCCTCAACACCCACACCACAAAACTGCGAAAAATACCGAAAAAACACTCTCAAAATCGAATTTTTTCACCAAAAATCATCACATTTTTTACTAAAATCATGTTGAGAAGAATGCTCTCAAGGAATTACTCAAGGAAAACGGTAAATTTCTACACCTAAACACCATTTAATCCGAAAATTAGTGTTCTTGAGCAATTTTATACCCAATTCGATTTTGATGCTTTTTAGTGTAATTATACTTAAATTGTTTGTGTATTATGCTTGTATAACCTAGATTGATGCTATTTAACATGATTAGAAGCCTTAAATTTCAAATTTTGAGTAATCTTGTGATGACCCAGAAATTTCGACTAAATTTAAACTTAATCTTTGTATGATTAACATTTCCGACACGATAAGCAAAGTCTGTAAAACTGAATCTCAAAATTTTTGAATTACTTTTATATATTTAAATACCCTTCGGTTGTTTTCGATGATTCGCGAACAATTATATGTAAATAGATACATATATACTATAACATGAAAAGGTAACAATGTATTAATTGTTTGATACCGTACATTAAACTTATTGGTTTAAATATCTATTTGAATGTATATGATAAGTTGAAATATTTATTATTAAAATTTATTTATAAATAACTTCCAATGTGTATTTAAAAACTGATTTATGTATATTAAAAAGATATATACATATATATAATAAACGATAGTAACTTTCGTTTATTGATTCAATTGATATTTAGATAAGTTAACTAAAGCGTTTAAGATGAACCAGTTAAACACTAATTTGCTACAGTATTTTCAAATTGCCACATTACTCAAAATGCTACAGTGTTTTCGAAAATCACTATTTGCTACAGTGAAATTGTCTTTGCTACAGTGAATTGCTACAGTAAAATTTGACCTTGCTACAGTAAAACGCTATTTCAAAATGAAAATGTATATATTATATATATATTAACAAATAGCGAGACGATGATTTATAGAAGTAAATGACCAAAACATTTGAAAGTTTAAGTTATACTATGAGTGGTATAGTTTATGAATAATTTAAGGCTATATTTAGACAAAGGTACGTGACACGAAACGTAAAATGCAAGTGTTCTAAAGGTACGAAAGGACATTCGAAAAACCGGAACCGGGACATAAGTCGAGTGATGACGTACGACTTATCGGAACAAAAATTACAAGTCAACTATGCACGTGAATTTAATATAATATATAATAAATTAGATATATTATATTTATATTAATTTAATATTATGTCGACAAACAAGAAAACAAAAATTTGTGAGCTGGAATCTGAGGCCATGCGATCGCATGGCCACAAGCCTATAAATCCATGCGATCGCATGGAGGCAAAAGTCTGGCCTGATGCTATAAAATGGCATTTTGCTCGACACATTAACACACACACATACATATTACTCCGTATTTATTTTATTATTATTATTATTATTATTATTATTATTATTATTATTATTATTAAGATTAATATTATTAATAATCTTATTATTATTATTAACTAGTATTATACATAAAATACTACGACGAGGTTATGAGCTTGTCACTTTCAAAATGGTTTCCAAGCGAGCTAGAGCTAAGAAAATTATGGGTTATTGCCAAGAAAATTATGGGTAATGTTCGGGGGTATTTTTGTGAATCAAACCTCGTGTTTATCATCTCCGATGCGTCTACGTGCTTTCCTACAATATTGTATATCAATATTAAACAGTGAGTTTCATATGATCCCTTTTACTCCCTACATTTTTGGGCTGAGAATACATGCAAATGCTTTATTAACCGATATACAAAATTTATATGCGTGAGTTTCATTTGCTCCCTTTTTAATTGCTTTTGCAATCTATATTTTTGGGCTAAGAATACATGCACTTTATTTTAAATGCAATGGATACAAGTATATACTAAATTCTACACCGAGTTTGAACCAAAAATCCCTTAGCTTTGGTAACTAGTAACTGCCTGTTATAAGAACTGGTGGGCGCGAGTAGTTGTATATGGATCCATAGGGCTTGATATCCCCGTCCGAGCTAGAGCACTAGCCTTTTAACGGACGTTTGCTATTTGAGAAGCGTACACGTTGGTTTGCGTGTATTATTAAGATGATTATACAAAGGGTACAAATTATATAAACGTTAAAGTTTAGTTACCAGGGTGCTCAATTTTGTAGAACCGATTGATAAACGTTTCGGATGAAACAACTGAAATCTTGTGATCCACCTTTTATGTAAAACCTATTGATAAACATTTTGAATAAAACAACTGAACTTTTGTAATCCACATTGATATACGAATTATGTGTAATATTAAAACTATGAACTCACCAACCTTTGTGTTGACACTTGAAGCATGTTTATTCTCAGGATTCTAGAAGTCTTTCGCTGTTTGCTTATACGTGATACAAGATATGTGCTTGGAGTTATACATGCTATATACAAGAAACTTGCATTCACCAAACCATTACCATGTATTTTATTTTGACTGTATTGTCAACAGATGTATTATTGTAAACCATTTAAATGGTGATTGTCTATACGTAGGAATCATCAGATGTTAAAAACCTGGAATTTATATATTCATTTATGAAATACCTTTTCAAACGAATACAATGTTACAAAATGTATCACATAGAGGTCAAATACCTCGCAATGAAATCAATGAATGACGTGTTTGTCCATATGAATTTGGAGCGATCGTCACAAATCTAGGGTTTGTGTTCTTGAGCAATTTGGGGCTTTTTGATATAAACAGGTTATGGCCGATTTTTTTCATGAATTATTGCTAAATTAAGTAGTGTAACATGTTTAGGTAGTTAAATGATCCAAACTTTGAACCTAAACATGATTTTTGAGAATTAAAGTGGACTTTTTCAAGTCTAAAATTCATGAACTTGATTTTTGAGAGATAATGCCATTTGAAACTTGTTTAATTGCTAGTAATGATTATTTTGACATGTTATTTGAGTTGAATGCTTATGAACTTGGCGAACATTTTCGTATATGCTTATTTGAAAAAGTGTAGATTTGATAAAAATATGAAAATGAGCATAAGTTTGATATAAATTGGACATGTCATTGTAATTATTTTGATTGATGATTTTGCTGACACTAATGCATATTTGGATGCACAAAAAATTGTGTTTGATGTGTTTTTCAGACTGAAAGGGGTGAATCTTCATCCCAAGCTCGCAATGCTCCTCCTGAGAATGCGGAACAACAGGATGTTGATAGCTATTATAAACAAGATATACCTCATCCAGTTATGACATTTTCAGATATGCACGTGGAGAATTTGCACCCGAACTTGAGATTAGACAGACGTTGGATAGATTATCCAAAATACCAAAGGGGCTTGCATACTCTTCATTCTAAAGCTGTTGAAGTACCTAGAGTAATAGAATGGGAACCATTAAAAGCCGTAGAATTGGCCGAGCCAATTAGGGAATTACTTACTCAGAGGTATGGTAATTCTACTTTTAACGATTGGGTACGATTATTCAACATGCGTAGACCTGTATATAAAGTATGGTGTGAAGAATTATTGTGTAGTATAGAAATAAATGATCGGGTAGTTAGTTTAACCGATCGATCTTTTATTAGATTTTTGTTAGGAGGTTCGATGCGACACATGTCTCTACTAGACATGGCTCAGGCCTTACGTATATATACGCCTGAGGAACTAGCATCTGTCGATTGTCGAGGGTTGATACTAAATGGTAGGAAAATTGATGAAAATATTGATACGCATGGTGTATGGAGTCAAATGACTAGCCATCACCGATTTAAAGGGGGAAATTACTCTTATTTGGATATAGATAGAGCTGAGTTAAGAGTAATTCATAGGTTTTTAGCCAATTCGATTACACAATGAGGTAAGAATAAGGAAAAGGTAAATGAACAGGATTTGTTTTACCACATGTGTATTCGAGACCCACAAAGCGCTGTAAGTATACCTTATTGTGTGTGTTATTATTTATCAGCTATGGTTTGGGGGATGAGACTGCATAGCATAATAGGAGGTGGTATATTTATTACATTAATTGCTGAGTATCTCAATGTGGATATAATTCGGGGGGGGGGGGGGGGGGGGGATTATTAATCGAAGAACCAGAACCCCACGATACAATTGGTTTAAATGTATACCATGGCGCTAAAGTTTTGAAGAGGCGAAATAACGCCGCAGTACGATATAATGGTAGACATCCACATGTTGAGAGAAACCAACAGCCAGGTAATGTGAGAGGGGGAAATGAAATGACAGAAATGCAAAGGTTTTTAGCTTCACAAGAGTATGAAAATGCTAGACATAGAGCATTTGAAGATTGGAAAGTTCATCAAAACCAAATCATAGCTCATTGCCAACATATAGGTAGAAACTATATTCCTACTCCAACGCCCGTATTCCCTCCCTGGTCTATAGAGATGCAACCACCGTATCCTACGTATAACCCAGCCGAAACATTCTATAACACATACGGTTATGCATGGAACCCCTACTGGTATCAGTATCATCCCTAGTCTACTTAGTTTTATTTATTTTATTATTTGTAATGTTGATACATTTAATACTTATGTTAATATTGTAATAGTTTTTATAATTTTCTAACTTTTATTATTAGATTTTATTAATTTTTGAATGTGGAATAATATACCAAACTTCAAAAATATGTATATATGTTTGCAGTTTATCTTATGTACACAACAGGGTAAAACAACGCATTTTCAAAGACTGGCATTAAGTTCAGCAAAAGCAACTAATTTTGACGACAAGATGCAAAATATATGTGAAATAACAACAAGACGGAATGAACAAATGATGTGCACCATTTATCATTCAACACAAACAACAATATGTTTGGAAACTTTGGTAAAATTTAATCATTTCTACGCTAATCACCCTCAATAATTTAAATTGTTACTGATTTCTTGCAAATGAGGGCATTGCAAGATCTTAAGTGTGGGAAGGGGTTAAATTCTTTCGGATTTTTAAAATTTTTATCTTAAACACTTGGTTACCATTAAAAATACTAGTAAAGCAGTAGTTGTATTAGAATCTAGTACTCTCTGATAACAAAGAACAGCCCTAGTCTTATATACTGACTACCCAATTCTAGAAAAAAATTTCAAAATTTTCAATTAAATGAATTCAAAATCATGTTTATACATATTTATGAACGATAAAACTAGGTTTTAACACCGAAATTATTGTTACCTTGGAAAGGACATAAATTGAGAAACAAACCAAAATGTTAGAATTCATTTAAAATGGAATAGAGGAGAACAAAAAGGAAAAATAAAAGCCAAGTGTGGGAAAATTTACCAAGTTATTTTAAACATATGTCACATATTTCTGTAACAAATAATTGAAAATACTTTTGTTTTGAACGATAATTAACTGTTTTACCCGATTTACTGTAAGAAAGATGGATCTACACGATGAATCAATTCCATCATTAAAAGGAAGTAAAGTCTTCCGAAAAAGAAACGCGCTTCCTGATTTAGGTCATGAAATTGTCGTCCAGACCAGCTGTAGGTTGACGAAAAACCTAGAAAAGTCATCACTAAAATCAGCAGGAAATCCACGGACCTCAGTATCAAACAGGGTCGCCAAGTGGTCAGACTTATCCTAACCATGAGAGGATCTGTCTTGTAAAATGGGGAGGGCGCCGTGCAAATTAGCTGGATAAGACTAATGAATCAGATCCCCAGAAAGGATAATCTCCTTAAAGATCAAAAATCAGCTTTTAAGACTGATATTACTCAATCCTAGAGATTGACCATAAAGATTGAGAATTCAAACTCATGAAATTCGATGATATCTAAACTCGAGCTTGAACGAGAAAATATTTTGATCAAAATTACAAACCGATTTGTTTTCTGACAACCCTATTTTCAATGCGTTCATTACCATTGAACGTAAAATCCTAGGAATTCACCTGGAATTCATTAGGTCACCTGAACCAAATCGGGTGTCAACCGTAAGAACGGTGGTTGCATAGCATGGTCGAAGACAGGACCTTGTGCCAGACCAAAAAATTATAAGGGTGAGATTTAATATTGCTCCTACCAAGAATAGTAATTGCGTCCGATACGTTATAGACCATAATTAAAAGCATGTCAGGGGACATTGCCTTAACAGTTGCTTGTTCAACGCTTTCCTTTACAACCGGACGGTAGTTTACCGAAAGGTAATATTCGGAGCAAGTATACTGGACGTGTTGCTTTCCTAATACAAGTTTAGTAAGTGGGTGACACAAAACCACAAGTTTTGAGCTAAAGTTTTCAAATCTGAAACCCACCAAATCCACAAAAAGAATTTGCAAACACCGATGAAGGGTTATTCCGGAAAACTTATCTAGGGTAAAAACTAGACTCAATTTTCAAAAGATCAAATGTTTTCATAAAGATCCAATTTCCTTAATGGATCTAAATTTTCATAAGTCATGTGAAACTGTAAACCACATCGTTACTACCATTGTTTATACCGCCGTAAAGAAATCACTGATGTACAAAGTGTGAAGAATAAAGAAGTGATTCTAGTATTTCAAGACTATATTGCTTGAGGACAAGCAACGCTCAAGTGTGGGAATATTTGATAATGCTAAAAATGAACATATATTTCATAGCATTATCCCTCAAGAAAGACAAGCTTTTAGTTACAATTGTTCTATTTACAAATGATATTCGTTTAAATATTAAAAGGTGAAGACAAAAGACAGATTTGACGAATTTTAGACGCAAACGACCAAAAAGCTCAAAAGTACAAAATACAATCAAAGAGGTTCCAATTATTGATAAGAAACGTCTCAAAATTACAAGGGTACAAGATTCAAAACGCAAAGTACAAGATATTAAATTGTACGCAAGGACGTTCAAAAATTCGGAACCGGGACCAGAGTCAACTCTCAACGCTCGACGTAACGGACTAAAAATTACAAGTCAACTATGCACATAAATATAATATAATATTTAAATAATTACTAAAATTATTTATATATTATATTTATTTATATAATCCGTCGGCAAGCTAGGAGTCAAGGCTTGGTGAGCTGTAAAAACAAACTCCGCGACTCGCGGAGTTTGAAGAGGAAAAGTGCCGCGAGTCGCAGAGATTCCCTGGACTCAAATCCCTATAAAAGGCAACGCAGTTTGATCGTTTTTAATATCAATATATCCATCCTCTCTATATCTATACGTAAATATTTATATTTATATTTTAATTTTAATTTTAATTTTAATTTTAATCCTAATAATAAGGGTATGTTAGCGTATGTTGTAAGGGTGTAAGTCGAAATTCTGTCCGTGTAACGCTACGCTATTTTTAATCATTGTAAGTTATGTTCAACCTTTTAATTTAATGTCTCGTAGCTAAGTTATTATTATACTTATTTAAAACGAAGTAATCATGATGTTAGGCTAATTACTAAAATTGGGTAATTGGGCTTTGTACCATAATTGGGGTTTGGACAAAAGAACGACACTTGTGGAAATTAGACTATGGGCTATTAATGAGCTTTATATTTGTTTAACTAAATGATAGTTTGTTAATTTTAATATAAAGATTTACAATTGGACGTCCCTATAAATAACCATATACACTCAATCGGACACGATGGGCGGGATATTTATATGTACGAATAATCGTTCATTTAACCGGACACGGGAATGGATTAATAGCCACTAGAATTATTAAAACAGTGGTGAAATTATGTACAAGGACACTTGGCATAATTGTTAACAAAGTATTAAAACCTTGGGTTACACGCAGTCGATAACCTGGTGTAATTATTAAACAAAGTATTAAAATCTTGTTACAGTTTAAGTCCCCAATTAGTTGGAATATTTAACTTCGGGTATAAGGATAATTTGACGAGGACACTCGCACTTTATATTTATGACTGATGGACTGTTATGGACAAAAACCAGACGGACATATTAAATAATCCAGGATAAAGGACAATTAACCCATGGGCATAAAACTAAAATCAACACGTCAAACATCATGATTACGGAAGTTTAAATAAGCATAATTCTTTTATTTCATATTTAATTTCCTTTATTTTATATTTAATTGCACTTCTAATTATCGCACTTTATTTTATTGTTATTGTATTTAATTGCACTTTTAATTATCGTACTTTTTAATTATCGCACTTTTATTTATCGAAATTTTATTATCGTTATTTATTTTATGCTTTAAATTAAGTCTTTTATTTATTTAATATTTTACATTTTGTTTTAACTGCGACTAAAGTTTTAAAAATCGACAAACCGGTCATTAAATGGTAAAAACCCCCCTTTATAATAATAATATTACTTATATATATATTTGTATTTTTATAAATTAAACTAATATAGCGTTAAGCTTTGTTTAAAGATTTTTTTCCCTGTGGAACGAATCGGACTTACTAAAAACTACACTACTGTACGATTAGGTACACTGCCTATAAGTGTTGTAGCAAGGTTTAAGTATATCCATTCTATAAATAAATAAATATCTTGTGTAAAATTGTATCGCATTTAATAGTATTTCCTTGTAAAATTTAATAGTATTTTATACCCCTTAGCTTTGACATCAAGTATTTTTGATAATGCTAAAAACGAACATATATTTCATAGCATTATCCCTCAAGAAAGACAAGCTTTTAGTTGCAATTGTTCTATTTACAAGTGATATTCGTTTAAATAATAAAAGGTGAAGACAAAAGACAGATTCAACGAATTTTAGACGCAAATGACCAAAAAGCTCAAAAGTACAAAATACAATCAAAGAGGTTCTAATTATTGATAAGAAACGTCTCAAAATTACAAGAGTACAAGATTCAAAACGCAAAGTACAAAATATTAAATTGTACGCAAGGACATTCGAAAATCCGGAACCGGGACCAGAGTCAACTCTCAACGCTCGACGCAACGGACTAAAAATTACAAGTCAACTATGCACATAATTATAATATAATATTTAAATAATTACTAAAATTATTTATATATTATATTTATTTATATAATCCGTCGGCAAGCTAGGAGCCAAGGCTTGGTGAGCTGTAAAAACAAACTCCGCGACTCGAGGAGTTTGAAGAGGAAAAGTGCCGCGAGTCGGGGAAATTCCCTGGACTCAAATCCCTATAAAAGGCAACGCAGTTTGATCGTTTTTAATATCAATATATCCATCCTCTCTATATCTATACGTAAATATTTATATTTATATTTTAATTTTAATTTTAATTTTAATTTTAATCCTAATAATAAGGGTATGTTAGCGAATGTTGTAAGGGTGTAAGTCAAAATTTTGTCCGTGTAACGCTACGCTATTTTTATTTATTGTAAGTTATGTTCAACCTTTTTAATTTAATATCTCGTAGCTAAGTTATTATTATGCTTATTTAAAACGAAGTAATCATGATGTTGGGCTAATTACTAAAATTGGGTAATTGGGCTTTGTACCATAATTGGGGTTTGGACAAAAGAACGACACTTGTGGAAATTAGACTATGGGCTATTAATGGGCTTTATATTTGTTTAACTAAATGATAGTTTGTTAATTTTAATATAAAGATTTACAATTGTACGTCCCTATAAATAACCATATACACTCAATCGGACACGATGGGCGGGATATTTATATGTACGAATAATCGTTCATTTAACCGGACACGGGAATGGATTAATAGCCACTAGAATTATTAAAACAGGGGTGAAATTATGTACAAGGACACTTGGCATAATTGTTAACAAAGTATTAAAACCTTGGGTTACACGCAGTCGATAACCTGGTGTAATTATTAAACAAAGTATTAAAATCTTGTTACAGTTTAAGTCCCCAATTAGTTGGAATATTTAACTTCGGGTATAAGGATAATTTGACGAGGACACTCGCACTTTATATTTATGACTGATGGACTGTTATGGACAAAAACCAGACGGACATATTAAATAATCCAGGATAAAGGACAATTAACCCATGGGCATAAAACTAAAATCAACACGTCAAACATCATGATTACGGAAGTTTAAATAAGCATAATTCTTTTATTTCATATTTAATTTCCTTTATTTTATATTTAATTGCACTTCTAATTATCGCACTTTATTTTATTGTTATTGTATTTAATTGCACTTTTAATTATAATACTTTTTAATTATCGCACTTTTATTTATCGAAATTTCATTATCGTTATTTATTTTATGCTTTAAATTAAGTCTTTTATTTATTTAATATTTTACATTTTGTTTTAACTGCGACTAAATTTTTAAAAATCGACAAACCGGTCATTAAACGGTAAAAACCCCCCTTTATAATAATAATATTACTTATATATATATATTTGTATTTTTATAAATTAAACTAATATAGCGTTAAGCTTTGTTTAAAGATTTTTTTTCCCTGTGGAACGAACCGGACTTACTAAAAACTACACTACTGTACGATTAGGTACACTGCCTATAAGTGTTGTAGCAAGGTTTAAGTATATCCATTCTATAAATAAATAAATATCTTGTGTAAAATTGTATCGCATTTAATAGTATTTCCTTATAAAATTTAATAGTATTTAATACCCCTTAGCTTTGACATCAAGTATTTTTGGCGCCGCTGCCGGGGATCCTAAAATCTAGCTTAAAAGCCGAAGCGCAACGCTAATATATAAATAAATAAAAAAAAAAAATTTAGTTTACTTTTATAAAAATACGTTTTTGTAAAAATACGTTTTAAATATTCGAAAACATAAAAAGAAAACAAAAATTATAAATATAAGTTTTATAAAGTTTCTTTATTTTCATTTTATAAAAATATAAGTTTTATTTAAATATTTTGTTTTTATTTAAAATAAAAAAAAACCGAATAAAAAATAAATAAATATATAAATCTAGTTTTAAGATTTTTATTATAAAGTATTTCTATTTTTATTTTAGTTTTTAAAACATAAGTTTTTATTTAATTTATATAAATATTTTATATAGTTATTTAAAACAGAAAAATAAAAAATATAATTAAAATATTAAAAACTGAAACCAACGATTTTTGGCCTGCACAAAAACTGAAATTCCAAACCCCGCGACTTGCGGAGTTTTTCAGCTGGGAGTACCGCGACTCACGGAGTTCTCTCTGACACGGGTATACAGAAACCGTAACATCATCATTACGTAATTATTATTATTATTATTAATTCAAAAATACTTGATGTCAAAGCTAAGGGGTATAAAATACTATTAAAATTTACAAGGAAATACTATTAAATGTGATACAATTTTACACAAGATATTTATTTATTTATAGAATGGATATACTTAAACCTTGCTACAACACTTATAGGCAGTGTACCTAATCGTACAGTAGTGTAGTTTTTAGTAAGTCCGGTTCGTTCCACAGGGAAAAAAAATCTTTAAACAAAGCTTAACGCTATATTAGTTTAATTTATAAAAATACAAATATATATATAAGTAATATTATTATTAAAGGGGGGTTTTTACCGTTTAATGACCGGTTTGTCGATTTTTAAAACTTTAGTCGCAGTTAAAACAAAATGTAAAATATTAAATAAATAAAAGACTTAATTTAAAGCGTAAAATAAATAACGATAATGAAATTTCGATAAATAAAAGTGCGATAATTAAAAAGTACGATAATTAAAAGTGTAATTAAATACAATAACAATAAAATAAAGTTCGATAATTAGAAGTGCAATTAAATATAAAATAAAGGAAATTAAATATGAAATAAAAGAATTATGCTTATTTAAACTTCTGTAATCATGATGTTTGACGTGTTGATTTTAGTTTTATGCCCATGGGTTAATTTTCCTTTGTCCTGGATTATTTAATATGTTCGTCTGGTTTTTGTCCATAACAGTCCATCAGTCATAAATATAAAGTGCGAGTGTCCTCGTCAAATTATCCTTATACCCGAAGTTAAATATTCCAACTAATTGGGGACTTAAACTGTAACAAGATTTTAATACTTTGTTTAATAATTACACCAGGTTATCGACTGCGTGTAACCCAAGGTTTTAATACTTTGTTTACAATTATGCCAAGTGTCCTTGTACATAATTTCACCCCTGTTTTAATAATTCTAGTGGCTATTAATCCATTCCCGTGTCCGGTTAAATGAACGATTATTCGTACATATAAATATCCCGCCCATCGTGTCCGATTGAGTGTATATGGTTATTTATAGGGACGTCCAATTGTAAATCTTTATATTAAAATTAACAAACTATCATTTAGTTAAACAAATATAAAGCCCATTAATAGCCCATAGTCTAATTTCCACAAGTGTCGTTCTTTTGTCCAAACCTCAATTATGGTACAAAGCCCAATTACCCAATTTTAGTAATTAGCCCAACATCATGATTACTTCGTTTTAAATAAGCATAATAATAACTTAGCTACGAGACAAAAAATTAAAAAGGTTGAACATAACTTACAATGATTAAAAATAGCGTAGCGTTACACGGACAGAATTTCGACTTACACCCTTACAACATTCGCTAACATACCCTTATTATTAGGATTAAAATTAAAATTAAAATTAAAATATAAATATTTACGTATAGATATAGAGAGGATGGAAATATTGATATTAAAAACGATCAAACTGCGTTGCCTTTTATAGGGATTTGAGTCCAGAGAATCTCCGCGACTTGCGGCACTTTTCCTCTTCAAACTCCGCGAGTCATGGAGTTTGTTTTTACAGCTCACCAAGCCTTGGCTCCTAGCTTGCCCATTATATAAATAAATATAATATATAAATAATTTTAGTAATTATTTAAATATTATATTATATTTATGTGCATAGTTGACTTGTAATTTTTAGTCCGTTGCGTCGAGCGTTGAGAGTTGACTCTGGTCCCGGTTCTGGATTTTCGAACGTCCTTGCGTACAATTTAATATCTTGTACCTTGCGTTTTGAATCTTGTACTCTTGTAATTTTGAGACGTTTCTTATCAATAATTGGAACTTCTTTAATTGTATTTTGTACTTTTGAGCTTTTTGGTCGTTTGCGTCTAAAATTCGTCGAATCTGTCTTTTGTCTTCACCTTTTATTATTTAAACGAATATCACTTGTAAATAGAACAATTGCAACTAAAAGCTTGTCTTTCTTGAGGGATAATGCTATGAAATATATGTTCGTTTTTATCATTATCAAATATTCCCACACTTGAGCGTTGCTTGTCCTCAAGTAATATAGTCTTGAAATACTAGAATCACTTCTTTATTCTTCACACTTTGTACATCAGTGATTTCTTTACGGCGGTATAAACAATGGTAGTAACGATGTGGTTTACAGTCTCACATGACTTATGAAAATTTAGATCCATTAAGGAAATTGGATCTTTATGAAAACATTTGATCTTTTGAAAATTGAGTCTAGTTTTTACCCTAGATAAGTTTTCCGGAATAACCCTTCATCGGTGTTTGCAAATTCTTTTTGTGGATTTGGTGGGTTTCAGATTTGAAAACTTTAGCTCAAAACTTGTGCTTTTGTGTCACCCACTTACTAACCTTGTATTAGGAAAGCAACACGTCCAGTATACTTGCTCCGAATATTACCTTTCGGTAAACTACCGTCCGGTTGTAAAGGAAAGCGTTGAACAAGCAACTGTTAAGGCAATGTCCCCTGACATGCTTTTAATTATGGTCTATAACGTATCGGACGCAATTACTATTCTTGGTAGGAGCAATAGTAAAGCTCACCCTTATAATTTTTCGGTCTGGCACAAGGTCCTGTCTTCGACCATGCTATGCAACCACCGTTCTTACGGTTGACACCCGATTTGGTTCAGGTGACCTAATGAATTCCAGGTGAATTCCTAGGATTTTACGTTCAATGGTAATGAACGCATTGAAAATAGGGTTTTCAGAAAACAAATTGGTTTGTAATTTTTATCAAAATATTTTCTCGTTCAAGCTCGAGTTTAGATATCATCGAATTCCATGAGTTTGAATTCTCAATCTTTAAGGTCAATCTCTAGGATTGAGTAATATCAGTCTTAAAAGCTGATTTTTGATCTTTAAGGAGATTATCCTTTCTGGGGATCTGATTCATTAGTCTTATCCAGCTAATTTGCACGGCGCCCTCCCCATTTTACAAGACAGATCCTCTCATGGTTAGGATAAGTCTGACCACTTGGCGACCCTGTTTGATGCTGAGGTCCGTGGATTTCCTGCTGATTTTAGTGATGACTTTTCTAGGTTTTTCGTCAACCTACAGCAGGTCTGGACGACAACTTCATGACCTAAATCAGGAAGCGCGTTTCTTTTTCGGAAGACTTTACTTCCTTTTAATGATGGAATTGATTCATTGTGTATATCCATCTTTCTTACAGTAAATCGGGTAAAACAGTTAATTATCATTCAAAACAAAAGTATTTTCAATTATTTGTTACAGAAATATGTGACATATGTTTAAAATAACTTGGTAAATTTTCCCACACTTGGCTTTTATTTTTCCTTTTTGTTCTCCTCTATTCCATTTTAAATGAATTCTAACATTTTGGTTTGTTTCTCAATTTATGTCCTTTCCAAGGTAACAATAATTTCGGTGTTAAAACCTAGTTTTATCGTTCATAAATATTTATAAACATGATTTTGAATTCATTTAATTGAAAATTTTGAAATTTTTTTCTAGAATTGGGTAGTCAGTATATAAGACTAGGGCTGTTCTTTGTTATCAGAGAGCACTAGATTCTAATACAACTACTACTTTACTAGTATTTTTAATGGTAACCAAGTGTTTAAGATAAAAATTTTAAAAATCCGAAAGAATTTAACCCCTTCCCACACTTAAGATCTTGCAATGCCCTCATTTGCAAGAAATCGGTAACAATTTAAATTATTGAGGGTGATTAGCGTAGAAATGATTAAATTTTACCAAAGTTTCCAAACATATTGTTGTTTGTGTTGAATGATAAATGGTGCACATCATTTGTTCATTCCGTCTTGTTGTTATTTCACATATATTTTGCATCTTGTCGTCAAAATTAGTTGCTTTTGCTGAACTTAATGCCAGTCTTTGAAAATGCGTTGTTTTACCCTGTTGTGTACATAAGATAAACTGCAAACATATATACATATTTTTAAAGTTTGGTATATTACTCCACATTCAAAAATTATTAAAATCTAATAATAATAGTTAGAAAATTATAAAAACTATTACAATATTAACATAAGTATTAAATGTATCAACATTACAAATAATAAAATAAATAAAACTAAGTAGACTAGGGATGATACTAATACCAGTAGGGGTTCCATGCATAACCGTATGTGTTATAGAATGCTTCAGCTGGGTTATACGTAGGATACGGTGGTTGCATCTCTATAGACCAGGGAGGGAATACGGGCGTTGGAGTAGGAATATAGTTTCTACCTATATGTTGGCAATGAGCTATGATTTGGTTTTGATGAACTTGTCAATCTTCAAATGCTCTATGTCTAGCATTTTCATACTCTTGTGAAGCTATAAACCTTTGCATTTCTGTCATTTCATTTCCCCCTCCCACATTACCTGGCTGTTAGTTTCTCTCAACCTGTGGATGTCTACCATTATATCGTACTGCGGCGTTATTTCGCCTCTTCAAAACTTTAGCACCATGGTATACATTTAAACCAATTGTATCGTGGGGTTCTGGTTCTTCGATTAATAATCCCCCCGACTTATATCCACATTGAGATACTCAACAATTAATGTAATAAATATACCACCTCCTATTATGCTATGCGGTCTCATCCCCCTAACCATAGCTGATAAATAATAACCCACACAATAAGGTATACTTACAGCGCTTTGTGGGTCTCGAATACACATGTGGTAATACAAATCATGTTCATTTACCTTTTCCTTATTCTTACCTTGTTGTGTAATCGAATTGGATAAAAACCTATGAATTACTCTTAACTCAGCTCCATCTATATCCAAATAAGAGTAATTTCCCCCTTTAAATCGGTGATGGCTAGTCATTTGACTCCATACACCATGCGTATCAAAATTTTCATCAATTTTCCTACCATTTAGTATCAACCCTCGACAATCGGCAGATGCTAGTTCCTCAGGCGTATATATACGTAAGGCCTGAGCCATGTCTAGTAGAGACATGTGTCGCATCGAACCTCCTAACAAAAATCTAATAAAAGATCGATTGGTTAAACTAACTACCCGATCATTTATTTCTATACTACACAATAATTCTTCACACCATACTTTATATACAGGTCTACGCATGTTGAATAATCGTACCCAATCGTTAAAAGTAGAATTACCGTACCTCTGAGTAAGTAATTCCCTAATTGGCTCGGCCAATTCTACGGCTTCTAATGGTTCCCATTCTATTACCCTAGGTACTTCAACAGCTTTAGAATGAAGAGTATGCAAGCCCCTTTGGTATTTTGGATAATCTATCCAACGTCTGTCTAATCTCAAGTTCTGGTGCAAATTCTCCACGTGCATATCTGAAAATGTCATAACTGGATGAGGTATATCTTGTTTATAATAGCTATCAACATCCTGTTGTTCCGCATTCTCAGGAGGAGCATTGCGAGCTTGGGATGAAGATTCACCCCTTTCAGTCTGCAAAACACATCAAACACAATTTTTTGTGCATCCAAATATGCATTAGTGTCAGCAAAATTGTAATGACCCGGAAATTTCCGACCAAATTTAAACTTTAATCTTTATATGTTTCCGATACGATAAGCAAAATCTGTAATGTTGAGTCTCGAAAGTTTTGAAATCTATATGCAATTACCCTTCGACTATTTCCGACGATTCACGAACAATTGCGTGTGAATAAATATGTAAAAATATATATATATATATATATATATATATATATATATATATATATATATGATGATGTAGCGTGAGGGTACGAAATAGTATTATTTTTAATACAAAATACTACAAAATATGACACAAGTTTTATTAATTTACGGATGGGATATACCTAAACCTTGCTACAACACTATAGGCAGTGTACCTAATCGTAGAGTAGTGTAGTTTTTAGTAAGTCCGGTTCGTTCCACAGGGAGCTGGTGAAGTTAACGCTATATTATTAAGTTTATTTGTAAAAATATATATATAAATAAGTAGTAGTATTATTATAAAATGGGGGTTTTACCGTTTAATGACCGGTTTGTCGATTTTAAGCGTAAAAATAAATGACAAAAATTAAAGTGCGTAAAATAAATTGCGATAAATAAAATGACAGAAAATAAAATTGCGAGTAATAAAATGACAGTAAATAAAGATACGATGAGAAATATAATAAAAGAATTATGCTTATTTAAACTTCCGTAATCATAATGTTTGACGTGTTGATTTTAATTTATTACCATGGGTTAATTGTCCTGTGTCCTGGTTTATTTGATACGTCTATCTGGTTTTTGTCCATAATAGTCCATCGGTCATAAATATAAAGTGCGAGTATCCTCGTCAAATTACCCTTATACCCGAAGTCAAATATTCCAACTGATTAAGGATTTAAACTGTGACGCAGTTATCACTTCTGTCAACAATTACACCAGTTATCAATGTATGTAATCCACCCCTGTTTTAATTAGTTTATGAATATTAATTCATCCACTTGATCAGAATGAATAATCAATTACCCAACCCAATTGATTAATTAAATGATTATAACAGATTCCATATGAATGTCACTAAATAGGACAACCATAATCATTATTAATTATTAGGTTAATTAATTTGAAGATAGGTTCGACAGACTCCAATGAGTTGTCACTCAATTAGACAATACCCCCCATCTATTAATAGTCAATAGTCCAATTTTCACAAGTGTCGGTCTTTTGCCCAAACCTTAATTATGGTACAAAGCCCAATTACCCAATTTTAGTAATTAGCCCAACATCATGATTACTTCGTTTTAAATAAGCATAATAATAACTTAGCTACGAGACATTAAATTAAAAAGGAAAGACATAACTTACAGTGGTGATTTATCGCATAGCGTTACTCGGACAGAGTTCCGACTTAAAACCCGTAAATCATTTATTACATAACTAAACTAAAGCATAATTAAAATTATTATTAAAATTAAAATTAAAATTAATATTATATATAATACGTTACATAGAAATGAAAAGAAAAAGATTGGAAAAAGGTTACCTAAAACATCGAATTCACTGCCTTTTATAGGCGAATTATGAATTTGAATTTTTATTTATGACCCCTGAACTATGCTCAATTAACAACTTTTTATTATTTAATATTATTCTTATTATGAATTATTTAAATATTATATTTTATTCTTGTGCATAGTTGACTCGTAATTTTTACACCGTTGCGTCGAGCGTTGAGAGTTGGTTCATGTCCCTGTTCCGGATTTTCGAACGTCCTTTCGTACTATTTTATATCGTGTACTTTGCGTTTTGTAACTTGTACTTTTGTCATTTTTAGACGTTCCTCATCAATAAATTGAATCTTTTTTTATTGTATCTTGTACTTTTTAGCTTTTTGTACCTTTGCGTCTTCAATTCGTCGTTTTCGCCTTTTGTCTTCGCACTTATTAAATATAAACGAATATTACTTGAAAATGGAACAATTGCAACTAAAATCTTGTCTTTCTTGGGGAATAATGCTAAGAAATATATGTTCCTTTTTAGCCTTATCAATATCCCCACACTTGAGCGTTGCTTGTCCTCAAGCAATACAGTCTTGAAATAAAAACATACTAGAATCACTTCTTTATTCTTCACACTTTATACATCAGTGATTTTGATACGGTGTTATAAACAATGATAGTAACGATAGAACAATGGTTAAAGGTGGGTGTGTCATCCACAGTTGCCTTGGGTTTAGGTCAACGACACTTGCAATCAAATAGCCGATTTACTTTCGGTTTCCAAAGCAAAGTGCACATTTGAAAGGCGGTTTACAGTCCCACATGACTATAAAAATGTAGATCCTTTAGGAAATTGGATCTTTATGAAAACATTTGATCTTTTAAAAATTCAAGCTAGATTTTACCCTAGACAAGTTTTCTGATTTGATCCATCATTGGTGTTGCAAAATATATTTGTGGATCATTATTTTGGCTAAAACTTTTAGGTTCGTGTAATCCACTGCTATCCCGGTATCGGAAAGCACACATCCAGTTTACTTGTTCTGTATATTACCTTTCGGTAAACTACCGTCCGGTTGTAAAGGAAAGCGATGAACAAGAAACTGTTAAGGCAATGTCCCGTGACATGCATTTGATTATGGTCTTTTAACGTGTCGGATGCTAGAACTATCCTTGGTAGGAGCGATAGTAAAGATCATCCTATGATTTTTCGGTTTGGCACAAGGTCCTGTCTCCGACCATGGTATGCAACCACCGTTCTTACGGTTGACACCCGATTTGGTTCAGGTGACCTAATGAATTCCAGGTGAATTCCTAGGATTTTACGTTCAATGGTAATGAACGCATTGAAAATGGGTTTTCAGAAAACAAATCGGTTTGTATTTTTGATCAAAATATTTTCTCGTTCAAGCTCGAGTTTAGATATCATCGAATTCCATGAGTTTGAATTCTCAATCTTTAAGGTCAATCTCAAGGATTGAGTAATATCAGTCTTAAAAGCTGATTTTTAATCTTTTAAGGAGATTATCCTTTCTGGGGATCTGATTCATTAGTCTTATCAAGCTAATTTGCACGGTGCCTCCCCATTGTACGAGATAAATCCTTCTCATGGTTAGGATAAATCTGACCACTTGGCGACCCTGTTTGATGCTGAGGTCCGTGGATTTCCTGCTGATTTTAGTGATGACTTTTCTAGGTTTTTCGTCAACCTACAGCTGGTCTGGACGACAACTTCATGACCTAAATCAAGAAGCGCGTGTCTTTTTCGGAAGACTTTACTTCCTTTTAATGATGGAATTGATTCATCGTGTAGATCCATCTTTCTTTCAAATATATTACAGTAAACCGGGTAAAACTGATTAGTATCATCCAAAACAAAAGTACCTGCAATAATCTTGTACAAAGATATGTGATAGATAATTTTTAATTGAATAACTTGGTACATTCTCCCCACACTTAGTTTCTTTCTTTGAATTTTTATTCTCCTTTATTCCATTTTAAATGAATTCAAGCATTTTAGGTTGTTTCTCAATTTATGTCCTTTCCGAGGTAACGATAATTTCGGCATTAACACCTAGTTTTATCGTTCATAAATATGTATAAACATGATTTTGAATTCATTTAGTTAAAAAATTTTAAAATTTTCATAATATTTAGAAAATAAGCCAAGTATAAACCCGAGAGAATTTATAACCCTTCCCCACACTTGAGATCATGCAATGCCCTCATTTGCATGAAATCAGACTATAATTATTAATTCATGAGGGTGATTAGTGTAGAAAAGTGATTAAAAATACCCAGTTTGTAATTACAAAGCTCGTCGAATGATAGATGGCGCGCCTCATCGTTCATTCCTTCATTTATTATATCACATTTGTTGTTTTGCATCTTGTCGTCAAAATCAGTACCTTTTGCTGAACTTAATGTTAGTCTTTGAAAGTGCGTTGTTTTACCCTGTTGTTTACATGATAAAATACGAACATATATACATATTTTTAAAGTTGGGTATATTACCCCACGTTCAAAAATTTATAAAATCCAATATATTTTTTTTTGGCATACTTTAAATCAATAAAATTAAAAATAATGATGAAAAAATTTTTCGCCCCGCCCTCGGGTAAAGTAATTTCGGCTCAACGGCCTAGTCTTCAACTCACGACGAATTTTAGAAATCATTTTTTTTCAACTTAATGAAATAAAGTAAATTTTTGTTTTTAAATTCACACAAAACTTAAAAAGAAAACATATTAATTTCATATAAAACCTAAAAAACAAAAAAAATTCAGAATGGGGGGAGAAAACTAGTTCTTTAGTGTCTGCTAGCGGAAAAGACCAATCGGATTCCATTCTCGGAACTACACGAGAACAGAACAACTAACTCTAGATAACATTTTCTTAGAACATTTGAATCTCCCCACACTTAGGTAGCTGTGGTGTCGAAATTGTGATTAACTTCATCGTCAATTTCTTTTGGTCCATAATCAACTTGCCTATCTGTGACTTTTTCTTTAAGCCAGTGCCCGGCTTCTTCCGTAATATCCCAAAATTCAACTAGTTTCGCCTTTTCTTTAGGCGACAGATTGGATACTAACCGGTTACATAACTTAAAGTTCCCCTTACTTCTAGCATCGATAGCCCGTTTAAAAAGTTTCTTCATTGAACTGTTAATAACGGGGTCATTTAATTTCGTATCAACAACGGGGTTCTTTATTATCAAGTCATCATTAGGTTTTACTTCATTTTCCCCACACTTAGGCATTTTATTATTGCTAAGCACTACCGTTGGAGTTGGTAAAACAACATGGTTATTACCAATCGTTTTTACTGGTTCAACGGTTTTAGTTGGTGGAGATTTAGACTTTCGAATCATAAAGGTGATTGATTTGTTACCACTTTTAAGTGTCATTCTTCCATTTCCTACATCAAATAACGCCCCGGTGGACGCAAAGAATGGTCGACCTAAAATTAGAGGAATGTTTGGGTCCTCTTCTATGTTAATGACAATGAATTCGACTAGAAAGGTTAAATTGCCTACTTGAACGGGTAGGTTGTCAGCAATTCCAACTGGGTGCTTAATGGTTTGATCAAAGAGTCGAACACTCATATCCGTTGGACTTAACTTACCTACACCTAATCTCTTATATAAGGAAAGAGGCATAACACTTACACTTGCACCTAAATCTGCTAGTGCATCATACATGACACAATCACTAAGTACACAAGGAACAATAAATTCACCCGGATCACCTACCCTAGGTGGAGGTTTTGGTGGAACTGTCTTCACCGGGTTTATATTTACGGCTTTTGTTTCTTGCACTTTCTTATTCTTTTTCTTCTTCTTCTTTCCAGAGGTATCACAATCTTTATTACCTATCACTTGCTCATACTCAACTCCTTTTCTTGGAAACGGGATGTGTGGTTTGTATGGTGCCACCACTGGCTTTACATACTCGGGTGGTGGTGGTGTAACTTCTTCATTGTTACTCTCATCTAAAACCTTCCCATCTTCTGGTGCTGGTTTTTCAGAATTCGTTGAAACCATATTAACATTCTCATTCCGAGGATTTACTTCAGTATTACTCGGTAGCTTTCCTTGTTCCCTCTCACTTATCATGCTAGCAAGAGTACCTACATGTTTTTCTAGATTCAAAATGGAAGCTTTTTGAGTTCTTAATAACTGATCAAACCTCTCGTTCGTTTGGGTTTGAGTTTCAATAAATTGTGTTTGAGATTCAACTAGCTTAAATACCACTTCTTCCAGATTTGACTTTTTCTCTTCGGTTTGTTTTGGTGGTTTATACAAGCCAGGTCTTTGTTGATTGAAAGTGTTGTTTTGAGTTGGTTGGTTATTCGGACCTTGTTGGTTGTACCAGTTATTTTCGGGTCCTTTTGGATTGTAAAGAATGTTTTGATTTCGATTGAAGTTTGGCCTTGGCGGTTGATAATTATTTTGATAATTATTTCCAGGCCTTTGGTTCATATAAGAAACATTCTCTCGTTGTTCCATCGTTGGTTCAATGTGACAATCTTTCAATAAGTGTGGTCCACCGCATAGCTCACAACTGATTCGTATTGCGTGAATATCTTTATTCATCTTTTCCATTCGTCTTTCGAAAGCATCTATTTTTGCTGAAACGGAATCAAAGTCATGGCTAGAATCGGCTCTAGCCACTTTAGATGAACGAAAAATATCTTTTTCTTGGTGCCACTCATGCGAGTGGGAGGCTGTGTTATCAATAATTTTGTAAGCTTCAGTTGCGGTTTTCTTCATAATGGAACCACCAGCTGTTATGTCGATGTCTTTTCGTGTAGCAACGTTGACACCTTGGTAGAATATTTGTATTATTTGATAAGTGTCTAAACCGTGTTGAGGACATCCTCTCAACATCCTTCCGAATCTTGTCCACGCCTCATATAATGTTTCATTTGGCTTTTGCGCGAACGTAACAATTTCTCCTTGAAGTCTCACGGCTTTAGATGCCGGAAAGAATTGTTTAAGAAATTTTTCAACTAAAACATCCCATGTGTCAATCGCCCCTTCAGGTAACGATTTTAACCAATCTTTGGCTTCTCCCTTTAAAGTCCAGGGAAACAACATGAGATAGATCTGCTCATCTTCCACTTCTCGGATTTTGAATAGTGTACAAATTCTTTTAAACGTACGAAGGTGTTCGTTAGGATCTTCATTCGGTGCACCACTGAATTGGCATTGGTTAGTTACCATGTGTAGAATTTGTCCTTTGATTTCATAATCTGGCGCATTAACTTCTGGCTTAATAATGGCGTGACCTTGGCCCGTGCGTGTGGCTCTCATTCGATCTTCCATACTTAGAGGTTCCGTTACTTCCATAATTGAATTTGTTGAATACGAATCACTAGAGGATTCTGATTTAATGGTTTGTGGCTCAGGAGGAATAATTAGTGGTTCAGGATCTTGGAATTGTCCTTGAATATGCTCCGGGTTCTTAATTGTGAAGTCGGGTTCAAAAGATGGATTATCGGAAATTTGAGTTGGAGTTCTTGTTCGACTAGATGACGATTCTAAAGAAAAATCAACGGCGACAATATTTGCTAGATGTCTTGATCGAGTTACAGGTGGTGAACGTATGAAAGGTGGTGAACGTTTTGCTCGGTGCATTCACAGAATATCCTATTAGTTATAAAAATAAGAAAAACTTATATAAGTTGTCCAATCAATAGACTTTTCTGATTTTGCCCACGTTTCGAATAGCTAAAAGATGCAGCAGAGGGGCAGGATTCGTTTGGTCTCAATATAATTGAGTACTGTTTGGCTCCAATAACCCGGTCTACGTACAAATCCAACTATTACTACGAACCAGAAAATTTTGATGTCTATCAATTTAACCACTTAAAATAAATTTTCGTAATTTTAAGAAATTTAGAGAAGAAGTAGAAAAAAATCTAAGTCCTAAAAACTAGAATGGCGAGAAATAAGAAAGAAAAAGATTGCGCGTCGAAAAAGGTCGAAAAATAAAAAGGTCGAAAAATAGGCGTCGAAAAATAAAAATAAGAAAGTAGTGCGAAATACGGCGTCGTAAAATTCTAAAGCACCTAAAACTTAATCTAAGGAATAAGCACTTAAGGGATTTTACGGCAAAGCCTAAAAATTCTAGAAGTAAAAATAACTATGGCAAAACTAAACTTAATACTAAAAGTTGCGACTATAGTCTAAAAATCTAAAGGTAATAAAACTAAAAAAACTTTTTTTTTTTAATTTTTTTTTTATATATTTCGTTTTTTAAGGATTTTAAAATTTTTTTTTTAAAAAAATTTTTTTTTTTTTATATAAATTTTTTTGTAAAACTTTTTTTTTTTTTTTTTAAATTTTTTAAAAAAAACGATTTTTTTTTACAATTTTTTTTTTTTTTTTTTTTAAAAAACGAAATTTTTTTTTTCTTAAAAAAAAACGAAATTTTTTTTTTTTTTTTAAAAACGATTTTTTTTTAAGTGTTTTTTTTTTTTTACATTTTTTTTTCTAAAAAAAAAACGTTTTTTTTTTTTTTTATTTTTTTTTTTTTATAAAAAACGAATTTTTTTTTTCTTTAAAAAAAAAAAAACGTTTTTTTTTTTTTAAGTTTTTTTTTTTTTTTTTTTTACGTTTTTTTTTTTAAAAACGAATTTTTTTTTCTAAAAAAAACGTTTTTTTTTTACAATTTTTTTTTTTAAAAATGATTTTTTTTTACAAATTAATACTTTTTTTTATAATTATTATTTTTTTTTTCAAAACTTTTTTTTTTAATTCATTTACTATTCATGAATAGTAAATGAAAAGAAATTAATTAATTTACTATTCACATGAAAGCGACATGATAGAAATTATTAATTACAATTTACATAATATACCCCTGAAGTATTTAATAAATACGACTTTTTAAAACTTTTACGATTCAAAATATATTCTAAAATATTATTATATTATTATATTCTATTTCAATATTATTATATTATTATATTCTATTTCAATATTATTATATTATTATATTTTATTTCAATATTATTATAATTAAAAATATAGCGTTTTAGCGCTCCCCGGCAGCGGCGCCAAAAACTTGATGATGTAGCGTGAGGGTACGAAATAGTATTATTTTTAATACAAAATACTACAAAATATGACACAAGTTTTATTAATTTACGGATGGGATATACCTAAACCTTGCTACAACACTATAGGCAGTGTACCTAATCGTAGAGTAGTGTAGTTTTTAGTAAGTCCGGTTCGTTCCACAGGGAGCTGGTGAAGTTAACGCTATATTATTAAGTTTATTTGTAAAAATATATATATAAATAAGTAGTAGTATTATTATAAAATGGGGGTTTTACCGTTTAATGACCGGTTTGTCGATTTTAAGCGTAAAAATAAATGACAAAAATTAAAGTGCGTAAAATAAATTGCGATAAATAAAATGACAGAAAATAAAATTGCGAGTAATAAAATGACAGTAAATAAAGATACGATGAGAAATATAATAAAAGAATTATGCTTATTTAAACTTCCGTAATCATAATGTTTGACGTGTTGATTTTAATTTATTACCATGGGTTAATTGTCCTGTGTCCTGGTTTATTTGATACGTCTATCTGGTTTTTGTCCATAATAGTCCATCGGTCATAAATATAAAGTGCGAGTATCCTCGTCAAATTACCCTTATACCCGAAGTCAAATATTCCAACTGATTAAGGATTTAAACTGTGACGCAGTTATCACTTCTGTCAACAATTACACCAGTTATCAATGTATGTAATCCACCCCTGTTTTAATTAGTTTATGAATATTAATTCATCCACTTGATCAGAATGAATAATCAATTACCCAACCCAATTGATTAATTAAATGATTATAACAGATTCCATATGAATGTCACTAAATAGGACAACCATAATCATTATTAATTATTAGGTTAATTAATTTGAAGATAGGTTCGACAGACTCCAATGAGTTGTCACTCAATTAGACAATACCCCCCATCTATTAATAGTCAATAGTCCAATTTTCACAAGTGTCGGTCTTTTGCCCAAACCTTAATTATGGTACAAAGCCCAATTACCCAATTTTAGTAATTAGCCCAACATCATGATTACTTCGTTTTAAATAAGCATAATAATAACTTAGCTACGAGACATTAAATTAAAAAGGAAAGACATAACTTACAGTGGTGATTTATCGCATAGCGTTACTCGGACAGAGTTCCGACTTAAAACCCGTAAATCATTTATTACATAACTAAACTAAAGCATAATTAAAATTATTATTAAAATTAAAATTAAAATTAATATTATATATAATACGTTACATAGAAATGAAAAGAAAAAGATTGGAAAAAGGTTACCTAAAACATCGAATTCACTGCCTTTTATAGGCGAATTATGAATTTGAATTTTTATTTATGACCCCTGAACTATGCTCAATTAACAACTTTTTATTATTTAATATTATTCTTATTATGAATTATTTAAATATTATATTTTATTCTTGTGCATAGTTGACTCGTAATTTTTACACCGTTGCGTCGAGCGTTGAGAGTTGGTTCATGTCCCTGTTCCGGATTTTCGAACGTCCTTTCGTACTATTTTATATCGTGTACTTTGCGTTTTGTAACTTGTACTTTTGTCATTTTTAGACGTTCCTCATCAATAAATTGAATCTTTTTTTATTGTATCTTGTACTTTTTAGCTTTTTGTACCTTTGCGTCTTCAATTCGTCGTTTTCGCCTTTTGTCTTCGCACTTATTAAATATAAACGAATATTACTTGAAAATGGAACAATTGCAACTAAAATCTTGTCTTTCTTGGGGAATAATGCTAAGAAATATATGTTCCTTTTTAGCCTTATCAATATATATATATATATATATATATATATATATATATATATATATGAATTAATATAATACCATCTAATCAATTGATTTAAACATGTAAAGTAATTTACAAAACAGATAAGATGTTATTAAAATAAATAAATAAATAAATATATATATATATATATATATATATATATATATATATATATATATATATATATATATATATATATATATATATATATATATGAATTCAGTACATAATTAACATTATATGAATGTTGTAATATATCTAAATTATATAAATAGTAAATGTTCAAATTTGTTATTATAGGTATTACATTATTACTAAAATGTAATATTATTATATAAAATTTAATTACTAGTTAAAATATAGTGTTATAATACTTTCGTTATTAATGTTGATATCAGTATTATTAATAGTATTAATTTAATATATATGAGAGTTGGTATGTATAAATTGTTATAGCAATATTAATATTATTACCTTCATTGTTATTATTAATATTGATATCAAAAATTAGTGTTATTAATAATAATAATATTATTATTATCATTTATGATTTTTTTAGTATCACTATTATTTATTATTATAAATACAATTATTATTATTATTATTATTATTATTATTATTATTATTATTATTATTATAATAATAATTATTATTATTATTATTATTATTATTATTATTATTATTATTATTATTATTATTATTATTATTATTATTATTATTATTATTATTATTATTAGATTAATTACTAATAATAATTCAATTAGGTAAAGATCATGATCTAATACAAATCTACTTTAGGTTACAATCAATATGTTTATAATTTTGTTTGTGTCTCTGAAAACAGTGAAAATCACGAAATTAATATCACAAACCATCCAAATTCAGTGTAAAGTCTTTTTCCACTTTTTTAAATTTTTCTTCTTATTATGTACCTGATTTATTCCTCCTGTCGATTTCACTTTGGCTATAAAACCATCGAAAACTCAGTAATACGGATCAATTTATTCGTTTCTTCAGTATCATTATCAATTAAAAATTAATACAGTTATTTTCGATTGAATTTAAACAGAAACAAGTCGAAGAACAAGGGTACTACCCTGTTCCTGTTTTATTTCTGAAAAAGTTCGAATTCGATTCAGTTGTCAAAATGTATAAATGCAATCTTCTCAATAATACTCTAAACGATCTTTTTGCAAAACTTGAGGTTCCAATTCAATATATCGAGCTCTAATTTTGAATGTCAAAGGTAATTCTTAAAAGTCAACGAATCTGTTCTTCATTAAAATTCGAAATCGTTTTGATGTTGTAAGTTCAATTAAGGATTCAGAAAGTTTCAAACTATGATTTAGAACTTACTTTGTTTAGAAATCTTGAACTGAAACTTACAAAAATTTCAAATTCGATTCCAAGTTCATACGAACCCTACAGTGTCTGTTTCAGCTTCTGATTTTCATTCTTTAATTGATTTAATAGGATTCAGCAATCGAGTAAAGTTTTTGTTTATAATTTTAAATCCAAAAACAAAATCCATAGGTTATGATTGTGGTTGAATCGGTCTCTGGTCGAATTGGACAATTGAAGAAGAAAGGAAATAAATGATTTCAGTTTATATAAATTAAAACGGGTATTAATACTGAAAAATGGGCAACAGCCCACTGGTCGAGGTGTTAAGAAGTATACGGGAGGTCTCGGGTTCGAGCCCGGTTCGGAGCAAATTTTTTTAGAATGACTTATTAAAGGGTATATCTTTCTAGTTCTTTTTCTAATTATAATTATTATTATTATTATTATTATTATTATTATTATTATTATTATTATTATTATTATTATTATTATTATTATTATTATTATTAATATTTTTGTTAAAATTAGGATTAGTAATTTAAGTATTAGTAAGTATCATTTTCTTTAATAATGCTTATTAATATTATTATTATTATTGAAATTATTTTAATAAAAACTTAACATACCTTTTGAATTTACACCAAAAATATGTAATAACTAATTATTTCAAATATTGAAAATAAATATATCTAAGATATGTGTTAAAATAACATATAAATTAAGATACATATAAACAAAGTATTTATTAGAAATTAATAAATATAATAATATATAAACTTGTTTAATTGTTATTATGTGTATTAATATCAATAAATGATATAGGTTCGTGAATTCGAGGCCAACCTTGCACATGTTAAAAAATGTTATATGTATTTTTACTACAAAATACAGTATGGTGAGTATATAGTCCCATTTTTAAACTCTAAATATTTCAGGATGAGAATACATGCATTTTATAATTTACGCTATGAACACAAGTGATTAAAAATATATATTCTACGTTGAGTTGTACCACTGGCATACTTCCCTGTAACTTGGTAACTACTATTTACATGAGGTATTGTAAACGCGAATCCTGTTGATAGATCTATCGGGCCTGACAACCCCAACTGGACTGGACGACCAGTATTCAACGGTTGCACAGTACTTCGTTTCGGTGCCTACACTTGGTACGGTGTAGTAAGATTTCATAATAAAGGGAATATGCGACGTTGATTAAATGTTAAGTATGGTTATCAAGTGCTCAACAACTTAGAATATTTTTATTAAAATGTTTATGAATATGAAATCTTGTGGTCTATAGTTATAACGCTGCTAGCATTAAACCTATATCTCACCAACTTTATATTGACGTTTTAAAGCATGTTATTCTCAGGACTTAAAAGAAATCTTCCGCTGTGCATTAGCTCATATTAAGGATATTACCTGGAGTCATTCATGACACATTTCAAAAAGACGTTGCATTCGAGTCACTGAATTTCATTAGAGATTATTATTAAGTAAATGGCAGATTAGGTCATTTGGATATTATGAAATGGTAGGCGTACTTGTCAACATTTGATGTAATGAAAGGTTGTCTTTTAAAAACAAATGCAACATTTGTAAAATTTTATCATATAGAGGTCAAGTACCTCGCGATGTTATCAACTATTGTGATTCGTTTATAATCGATATGGACTTCGTCCGGATGGATTAGTAGCGGTCCTTTCAAAAATCATCAATCAAAATAATTACAATGACATGTCCAATTTATATCAAAGTTATGCTCATTTTCATATTTTTATCAAATCTACACTTTTTCAAATAAGCATATACAAAAATGTTCGCCAAGTTCATAAGCATTCAACTTAAATAACATGTCAAAATAATCATTACTAGCAATTAAACAAGTTTCAAATGGCATTATCTCTCAAAAATCAAATTCATGAATTTTAGACTTGAAAAAGTCCACTTTAATTCTCAAAAATCATGTTTAGGTTCAAAGTTTGGATCATTTAACTACCTAAACATGTTACACTACTTAATTTAGCAATAATTCATGAAAAAAATCGGCCATAACCTGTTTATATCAAAAAGGCCCAAATTGCTCAAGAACACAAACCCTAGATTACTCAAAATTTGAAGTTTAAGGCTTCTAATCATGTTAAATAGCATCAATCTAGGTTATACAAGCATAATACACAAACAATTTAAGTATAATTACACTAAAAAGCATCAAAATCGAATTGGGTATAAAATTGATCAAGAACACTAATTTTCGGATTAAATGGTGTTTAGGTGTAGAAATTTACCGTTTTCCTTGAGTAATTCCTTGATAGCATTCTTCTCAACATGATTTTAGTAAAAAATGTGATGATTTTTGGTGAAAAAATTCGATTTTGTGAGTGTTTTTTCGGTATTTTTCGCAGTTTTGTGGTGTGGGTGTTGAGGATACTGATCTGTTCCAGCGTTTTATTTTTTTTCTGTATTTTTGGAACTCCGCGAGTCGCGGTGATTTTCCCCATCAAACTCCGCGAGTCGCGGTGCTTTTTTTTTTTTTTTTTTTTTTTTTGTAAACCTTAACTTATAAAACAAATATAAAATAAATTTAAAATTTTGTTTTCCTTTGTTTTAGGACGAGGTCGTTTCAGATCGATGTCCTAGTCCGTCCTTCGACAAAATTTTAAAATTTGTCTTTTTGTAGCGATTGTTTTAAAGGCTAAGATTTTTGGGTTTTTTAAATGTTTTTGGCATACTTTAATTTAATAAGATTAAAAATAATGAAAATAAAAGTTCTCGTCCCTCCCTCGGGTAAAGCAATTTCGGTTCAACGACCTAGTCTTCAACTTAGACGAATTTTAAAAATCATATTTTTAACTTAATGAGAAAAAGTAAATTTTGGTTTTTAAATTCACACAACTTAAATATAAAATTCAAAATTCATATTTAAAATTAAAAATTCACACCAAACTTAATTAAAAATTCATATTATAAATTCACTCCAAACTTATATTATATTTTTGTTTTTATACATACAATCTTAAAAATATCAATTGTTCAAATATTTACAATTTTAAATATATTAATTTAAAAAGTTTACAATATTAATTTAATATTTATATATTAATTTTAAAAAACATGGTAAAAATAAAATTAAAAATCTTTTTGGTCTTTTATCCCACTTTAATCAATCAAATATTATCAAAAATATACGCCCCTCTTTTCGGTAAAGTAATTTCGGTTCAATGACCTAATTTAACTCATAACGAATTTTTGAAATATTTTGGGTTGATTGATTAAAGATATTTATACCTTAAGAATAAACGTTAAATTTCGCAGTGATGTAATAAATTTTTGAATGATATCAATAATTTCGGTCGCCAAACATAATTTTATTCAATACCAATTTAATACTTTATAGCGAATAAATTAGCGTTTATTATCAAAAGGTTAAAAATAAAAATAAAAACTGTACAGACTTACCTGTGAGATAGTATTCTTAGTGATATGATCTATCCCATTCATAAGATAGTCGGTTTAATTGATTTTCCATGGCTACATAGGCGTAACCTCGAGCATTCAGTGTTTTTTCTTCTAAACATATGAACGGTCCATCTCTGCATAAAGTAACAAATTCGGTGTTTGAATAGGTTTGATTATTTGAACATTTACCTCCATGTGACCATTTTCCGCATTTGTGACATTTTTCAAGGTGTCGTGCTCTTCTTTTCGCTGCGGATTTTGATTTTCCTTTACCAAATTTTAACTTATTATCTTCGCATCTGGATTCTTTTCTTACTCCGTCCAATCTTTCTCTGATTACTGATACTAGTTCACTCGGAAGTGTGTCATTATTACGTTTAGTGATCAAAGCGTGTAGTATTAGACCATGGTTTAATTCACAGGAAGTCTTCATTTCGTAAAAACCTAAAAAAAATAAAAATTCAGAATGGGGGGAGAAGACTAGTTCTTTAGGGTCTGCTAGGGAAAGACCATTCGGGTTCCATTTTCGAGAACTACACGAAAACAGACAATCTAACTCTAACAGAAATACATAAAATCCTTAAAAGACTTGATTCTCCCCTCACTTAGTTAGCTGTGGTATCGAAATTGTGATTAACTTCGTTGTCGACTTCCATTGGACTATCTATGTAGTGTTTAACTCTGTGACCATTAACCTTAAATTCAATCCCATTTGAATTTATTAATTCTACTGTTCCGTATGGGAAAACTCTTTTGACTATGAATGGTCCAGACCATCTTGATTTCAATTTTCCAGGAAATAGCTTGAATCGTGAATTAAAAAGAAGAACTCTGTCTCCTTCTTTAAATTCTTTTGAACTTCTGATTCTTTTATCATGCCATTTCTTCGTTCTTTGTTTATAGATTAATGAATTTTCGTATGCTTCATGTCTTAATTCTTCTAATTCGTTTAGTTGACTTAACCGTAGACGTCCAGCTTCATGTAAATCAAGATTACATGTCTTCAAAGCCCAAAATGCTCTGAGTTCAATTTTTACTGGAAGATGACATGCTTTTCCGTAAACGAGTCTAAAAGGTGTGGTTCCAATTGGAGTTTTGTAGGCTGTTCTAAAAGCCCGGAGTGCATCCTCCAATTTAATGGACCATTCCTTCGGATTTGATCCTACGGTTTTCTCTAGAATACGTTTTAAAGCTCGGTTGGTATTTTCAACTTGTCCACTCGTTTGTGGATGATATGCGGTGGAGATTTTATGAGTTACTCCATATCTTTTGAGAACTTTCTCAAGTTGATTATTACAAAAATGAGTACCCCGATCACTTATTAAAGCTTTCGTTGTTCCAAACCTTGCAAAAAGACGTTTTAAAAAATTGACTACAACTCGTGCATCGTTAGTTAGGAGAGCTTGTGCTTCCGCCAATTTAGATACATAATCAATGGCTACGAGAATATAGAGATTATTATGAGATTTTGGAAATGGACCCATAAAGTCAATACCCCAAATGTCAAATACTTCACATACTTGAATGACATTTTGTGGCATTTCATCACGTTGACTTATTTTTCCGGCCCTTTGACAAGCATCACAGGATTTGCAAAGAAGGTGTGCGTCTTTGTAAATTGTAGGCCAATAGAATCCAGCATCATACACTTTTCTTGCTGTTAGTTGAGGCCCATAATGCCCTCCTGTTGGTCCTGTGTGACAATGGTTTAAGATTTTACTAGCTTCATCTTCGAATACACATCGACGTATTATTCTATCTGGACAACTTTTAAACAAATGTGGATCTTCCCAGAAATAGTGTTTTATATCACTAAAGAATTTCTTTCGTTTTTGGTACGACAATCCTTTTTCAAGGAATCCACAAACTAAGTAGTTTGTATAGTCTGCAAACCATGGTATTTCCTTATAATCTATCTTGAATAGATATTCATCAGGAAAGTTGTCTTGTATGGCCGATTCATTTAGAACTTCTAATTCGGGATTTTCAAGACGAGAAAGATGATCAGCGGCGAGATTTTCTGCTCCTCTTTTATCTCGGATTTCAATATCGAATTCTTGTAAGAGTAAGATCCAAGGGATTAATCTTGGTTTGGCATCTTGTTTCGAAAATAAATATCTAAGAGCAGAATGGTCGGTATAGACCGCCGTTTTACCTAGAACGAGATATGAATGAAATTTGTCAAAAGCAAAGATAATAGCAAGGAGTTCTTTTTCAGTAGTTGTGTAATTTGTTTGTGCTCCTTGTAATGTCTTACTAGCATAATATATAGGTTGAAATCATTTTTCAAGCCTTTATCCTAAAACGGATCCCATTGCAAAATCACTTGCATCGCACATAAGTTCAAACGGTAGATTCCAATTTGGTGTTATCATGATCGGCGCATTAGTGAGTTTTTCTTTAAGAATATTAAAAGATTTGATACATTCATCTGAAAAGATGAATGGAGCATCCTTTTCTAGGAGTTTATTCATAGGAGTGGCAATTTTAGAAAAATCTTTTATGAAACGTCGGTAAAAACCGGCATGCCCTAGAAAACTCCTAACTCCTCTAACATTGGTGGGATATGGAAGTTTAGCAATTACATCTACTTTAGCTCTATCCACTTCAATTCCTTCCTTTGAAATTTTATGACCAAGAATGATGCCTTCTTTAACCATGAAATGGCATTTCTCCCAATTAAGTACTAGATTTGATTGTTCGCATCTAATAAGCATTCGTTCAAGATTAGCTAAACATGTTTCAAATGTATCACCGAAGACTGAAAAGTCATCCATGAAAACTTCCATGCATTCTTCTATCATGTCGTGAAAAATCGCCATCACGCACCTTTGAAAGGTTGCAGGGGCGTTGCAAAGTCCAAATGGCATGCGTTTGTAAGCAAAAGTACCATAAAGGCACGTGAATGTGGTTTTATCTTGATCTTCGGGTGCTATTGGAATTTGAAAATATCCGGAAAAACCATCTAGAAAACAATAGTAACTGTTTCCGGCTAACCTTTTCAACATTTGATCAATAAAAGGTAAGGGAAAGTGATCTTTTCTGGTGGCGTCATTTAATTTTCTATAATCAATACATACACGCCATCATGTTACAGTCCTAGTAGGAATAAGCTTATTTTTCTCATTTGTAATGACAGTCATGCCACCCTTCTTAGGCACGCATTGAACTGGGCTTACCCATGGACTATCAGAAATTGGATAAATTAAACCTGCATCTAGCAGTTTAATAATTTCTTTCTTAACTACATCTTGCATATTAGGATTTTGTCTTCGTTGGCGTTGCACATACGTTTTATGACCTTCTTCCATAAGGATTTTATGTGTGCAATACGAAGGACTTATTCCTTTAATATCATGAATCTTCCATGCAATGGCTGGTTTATGAGCTTTCAACACAGAAACGAGTTGTGATTTTTTATTTTCAGTAAGAGAAGACGATATTATTACAGGTAATTCAGATTCACCATGTAAATAAGCGTATTCCAAATGGTTTGGAAGTGGCTTTAACTCTAATGTTGGAGGTTCTTCTATCGATGATTTGTATCGATATCTGTCTTCTTCTTTTAGCATTTGAATTTCTACTATTGTTGGTTCATATCCATTTGCTATTAGTGTAGCTAACATTTCAGCTTCATCAATTGGTTCAGTACTTTCTCCTAAAGAACATTCTCCTGTTCCTTGTAATTCTGGAAATTCTTCTAACAATTCTGCATGTGAGTCTATAGTTTGAATATAATAGCATGTATCATCTGCAGATTGCGGTTGTTGCATTGCTCTATCAACTGAAAAGGTAACACTCTCGTCCTCTATACTTAGGGTCAATTTTTTACCAAATACGTCTATCATTGCTTTAGCCGTGTTTAAGAATGGTCTTCCTAATATGAGAGGAACTTGATAATCTTCTTCCATGTCTAGAACAACAAAATCTACTGGAAATACTAAAGTACCAACTTTAACTAGCATGTTCTCCATTATCCCTCTAGGATATTTTATTGATTGATCGGCTAGTTGTATACTTATTCTTGTTGGTTTCAATTCTCCAAGGTCTAGTTTAGCGTATAGTGAATACGGCATTAAATTTATACTAGCACCTAAGTCTGCCAATGCTTCTATTGAACTAAGACTTCCCAGAAAACATGGAATTGTGAAACTTCCTGGATCAGATAATTTTTCTGGTATCTTATTCAACAGCACTGCAGAACAATTAGCATTCATAGTAACAGCCGAGAGTTCTTCCATTTTCTTTCTATTCGTGATCAGATCTTTCAAAAATTTAGCATATCTAGGCATTTCTGAAATCACATCAATGAAAGGAAGATTTACATTTATCTGTTTAAACATATCCAAGAATTTGGATTGCTCGGCTTCAAGTTTCTCTTTTTTCATTTTACTCGGGTAAGGAAGTGGTGGTTGGTATGTTTTAACATAAGGTTTAGCCTTAACTGTGTTATCTTCATTAACCTTTTCAACTACCGGTTCTTTTTCCTTATCTTGATCAGGTTGTGGTTCTTGTGGAGTAGGAATAGCTTCATCAGAAGTTACAGGTATTTCAGGTGGTTTAAGTGTTGTACCACTTCTTGTGGTAATGGCTTTAGCTGTTTTATTCCGGGGGTTAGCATTTGTATCACTAGGCAAACTTCCCGGTTTTCTTTCACCTATTAACCTTGCTAGGTTACTTACTTCTTATTCCAGATTTTGAATAGAAGCTTGTTGATTTCTAAATGCTTGAGCATTTTGTTCATTGGTTTGTTTTTGAGATGTGAAAAACTGCTTTTGAGTTTCAACTAGCTTCGTCATCATTTCTTCTAAATTCGGCTTTTTATCATCTGTTTGTGGTGGTTTGTTTTGAAAATTAGGTCTTTGCTGGTTGTAAGTATTATTGGATACTTGTTGATTGCTAGGACCTTGTTGGTTGTTGTATGGAATATTTCGGTTATAATTCTGGTTTTGATTGTAAATCGGTCTTGGCGTTTGATAATTATTCTGATAATTATTTCCAGGTCTTTGGTTTATGTATGAAATATTCTCTCTTTGTTCCATTGTTAGCTCAATACTGAGACAATCTTTTGTCAAATGTGGTCCTCTACACTGCTCATAACTAATTCGTATTGAGTGGATATCCTTAGTCAT
This sequence comes from Rutidosis leptorrhynchoides, assembly GCF_046630445.1. Classification (NCBI taxonomy): domain Eukaryota; kingdom Viridiplantae; phylum Streptophyta; class Magnoliopsida; order Asterales; family Asteraceae; genus Rutidosis; species Rutidosis leptorrhynchoides. The sequence goes on from NC_092333.1 coordinate 528,118,869, forward strand.
CTTTTCCATTCGTCTCTCGACAGCATCTATCTTTGCGGAAATGGAATCTAAGTCATGGCTAAAATCGGCTCTAGCTGCTTTAGATGATCTAACGATATCTTTTTCTTAGTGCCACTCATGTGAGTGTGAAGCAGTGTTATCAATAATTTTGTAAGCATCAGTTTCGGTTTTCTTCATAATAGAACCACCAGCTGCTATGTCTATGTCTTTTCTTGTAGTGATGTCGCATCCTTGGTAGAATATTTGTACTATTTGACAGGTGTCTAAACCATGTTGCGGACATCCTCTTAATAACTTTCCAAATCTTGTCCACGCCTCATATAGAGTTTCATTTGGTTTCTGTGTGAACGTAACAATTTCTCCTTGAAGTCTTACGGCTTTAGATGCCGGAAAGAATTGTTTAAGAAATTTTTCAACTAAAACGTCCCATGTATCAATCGCCCCTTCAGGTAACGATTCCAACCAATCTTTGGCTTCTCCCTTTAAAGTCCAGGAAAATAACATGAGATATATCTGTTCATCCTCCACTTCTCGGATTTTAAATAGTGTGCAGATCCTATTAAAGGTACGAAGATGTTCATTTGGATCTTCCTTCAGCGCACCACTAAATTGGCATTGATTAGTCACCATATGTAGAATTTGTCCTTTGATTTCATAATCTGGCGCATTAATGTCTGGATGAGTAATTGCGTGACCTTGGCCAGTGCGTTTAGCTCTCATTCGGTCTTCCATACTTAAAGGTTCCAGATTCTCCATAATTGAATTTGTTGAATCTGAATCACTGGAGGATTCTGATTTAATGGTTCGTTCCTCAACAATCTTTGTTTGAATAATTGGTGGTTCCGGAGGAAAAATTAATGGTTCAGAATCTACGAATCGTCCCTGAATATTTTCCGGATTCTCAATTGTGAGGTCGGTTTCAAAAAATGGATTATCGGAAATTTGAATTTGAGTACTTGGTCGACTGGATGACGATTCTAAAAAAAATCAACGGCGGTAATATTTGCTAGATGTCTTGATCGAGTTACAGGTGGTGAACATACAAAAGGTGGTGAACGTCTTGCTCGGTGCATTCACTGAATATCCTATTAGTTTTTAAAAGGAAAGAAAAATTATATAAGTTATCCAATTAATAGACTTTTCTGATTTTGCCCACGTTTCGAATAGCCAAAAGATGCAGTAGAGGGGCAGGATTCGTTTGGTCTCAATATAATTCAGGACTGTTTGGCTCCAATAATCCGGCCCACGTACAAATCCAACTATTACTACGAACCAGAAAATTTTGATGTCTATCAATTTAACCACTTAAAATAAATTTTCGTAATTTTAAGAAATTTAGATAAGAAGTAGAATAAAAATCTATGTCCTAAAAACTAGAATAGCGAGAAATAAGAAAGAAAAAGAGCGCGTCGAAAAAGAAAAGGGTTGAAAAATAAAAGGCGTCGAAAAATAAGAAATAAAAAAAAAGACTTATAAAACTTAAAAACACTCGACTAACCCAACCTTATTACTATCACTAACTTAAAATTGTAATCGCAAATTGAGATTACTAATTGGAGTGATAATTGATACATAGGTAAAAGGCGTCGAAAAATAAAAATAAGAAAGTAGCGCGTTAAAACTTAAAAAGGAACTAAAAACTAAAAATTAAAGGTTGCGTCTAAAAATATTAAAGCTTAAAAGAAAAACTATATCCCAAATGGTAATAACTTAAAAAGGTACTAAAACTTAAAAAGGCGTCGCAAAATAAAAATAAGAAAGTAGCGCGTTGAAACTTAAAAAGGAACTAAAAACTAAAAATTAAAGGTTGCGTCTAAAAACAAACATATATTTCATAATGCTAAAATCTAGCTTAAAAGCCGGAAGCGCAACGCTAATATATAGATACTTGATGTCAAAGCTAAGGGGTATAAAATACTATTAAATACTATTAAATTTTACAAGGAAATACTATTAAATGCGATACAATTTTACACAAGATATTTATTTATTTATAGAATGGATTTTTATTCTGCTGAAAAAGACTCGTTTACGGAAAAGCATGTCATCTTCCAGTAGAAATTGAACACAAAGCATTTTGGGATTTGAAGACATGTAATCTTGATTTACATGAAGCTGGACGTCTACGGTTAAGTCAACTAAACGAAGTAGAAGAATTAAGACATGAAGCATACAAAAATTCATTAATCTATAAAGAAAGAACGAAGAAATGGCATGATAAAAGAATCAGAAGTTCAAAAGAATTTAAAGAAGGAGACAGAGTTCTTCTTTTTAATTCACGATTCAAGCTATTTCCTGGAAAATTGAAATCAAGATGGTCTGGACCATTCATAGTCAAAAGAGTTTTCCCATACGGAACAGTAGAATTAATAAATTCAAATGGAATTGAATTTAAGGTTAATGGTCACAGAGTTAAACACTACATAGATAGTCCAATGGAAGTCGACAACGAAGTTAATCACAATTTCAATACCACAGCTAAATGATAGTTTTTTTCTTCTAAACATATGAACGGTCCATCTCTGCATAAAGTAACAAATTCGGTGTTTGAATAGGTTTGATTATTTGAACATTTACCTCCGTGTGACCATTTTCCGCATTTGTGACATTTTTCAAGGTGTCGTGCTCTTCTTTTCGCTGCGGATTTTGATTTTCCTTTACCAAATTGTAACTTATTATCTTCGCATCTGGATTCTTTTCTTACTCCGTCCAATCTTTCTCTGATTACTGATACTAGTTCACTCGAAAGTGTGTCATTATTACGTTTAGTGATCAAAGCGTGTAGCATTAGACCATGGTTTAATTCACAGGAAGTCTTCATTTCGTAAAAACCTAAAAAAAAAAAAATTCAGAATGGGGGGAGAAGACTAGTTCTTTAGGGTCTGCTAGGGAAAGACCATTCGGGTTCCATTTTCGAGAACTACACGAAAACAGACAATCTAACTCTAACAGAAATACATAAAATCCTTAAAATACTTGATTCTCCCCACACTTAGTTAGCTGTGGTATCGAAATTGTGATTAACTTCGTTGTCGACTTCCATTGGACTATCTATGTAGTGTTTAACTCTGTGACCATTAACCTTAAATTCAATCCCATTTGAATTTATTAATTCTACTGTTCCGTATGGGAAAACTCTTTTGACTATGAATGGTCCAGACCATCTTGATTTCAATTTTCTAGGAAATAGCTTGAATCGTGAATTAAAAAGAAGAACTCTGTCTCCTTCTTTAAATTCTTTTGAACTTCTGATTCTTTTATCATGCCATTTCTTCGTTCTTTCTTTATAGATTAATGAATTTTCGTATGCTTCATGTCTTAATTCTTCTAATTCTTTTAGTTGACTTAACCGTAGACGTCCAGCTTCATGTAAATCAAGATTACATGTCTTCAAAGCCCAAAATGCTCTGTGTTCAATTTCTACTGGAAGATGACATGCTTTTCCGTAAACGAGTCTAAAAGGTGTGGTTCCAATTGGAGTTTTGTAGGCTGTTCTAAAAGCCCGGAGTGCATCCTCCAATTTAATGGACCATTCCTTCGGATTTGATCCTACGGTTTTCTCTAGAATACGTTTTAAAGCTCGGTTGGTATTTTCAACTTGTCCACTCGTTTGTGGATGATATGCGGTGGAGATTTTATGAGTTACTCCATATCTTTTGAGAACTTTCTCAAGTTGATTATTACAAAAATGAGTACCCCGATCACTTATTAAAGCTTTCGGTGTTCCAAGCCTTGCAAAAAGACGTTTTAAAAAATTGACTACAACTCGTGCATCGTTAGTTGGGAGAGCTTGTGCTTCCGCCCATTTAGATACATAATCAATGGCTACGAGAATATAGAGATTATTATGAGATTTTGGAAATGGACCCATAAAGTCAATACCCCAAATGTCAAATACTTCACATACTTGAATGACATTTTGTGGCATTTCATCACGTTGACTTATTTTTCCGGCCCTTTGACAAGTATCACAGGATTTGCAAAGAAGGTGTGCATCTTTGTAAATTGTAGGCCAATGGAATCCAGCATCATAAACTTTTCTTGCTGTTAGTTGAGGACCATAATGCTCTCCTGTTGGTCCTGTGTGACAATGGTTTAAGATTTTACTAGCTTCATCTCCGAATACACATCGGCGTATTATTCCATCTGGACAACTTTTAAACAAATGTGGATCTTCCCAGAAATAGTGTTTTATATCACTAAAGAATTTCTTTCGTTTTTGGTACGACAATCCTTTTTCAAGGAATCCACAAACTAAGTAGTTTGCATAGTCTGCAAACCATGGTATTTCCTTATAATCTATCTTGAATAGATATTCATCAGGAAAGTTGTCTTGTATGGCCGATTCATTTAGAACTTCTAATTCGGGATTTTCAAGACGAGAAATATGATCAGCGGCGAGATTTTCTGCTCCTCTTTTATCTCGGATTTCAATATCGAATTCTTGTAAGAGTAAGATCCAAGGGATTAATCTTGGTTTGGCATCTTGTTTCGAAAATAAATATCTAAGAGCAGAATGGTCGGTATAGACCGCCGTTTTACCTAGAACGAGATATGAATGAAATTTGTCAAAAGCAAAGATAATAGCAAGGAGTTCTTTTTCAGTAGTTGTGTAATTTGTTTGTGCTCCTTGTAATGTCTTACTAGCATAATATATAGGTTGAAATCATTTTTCAATCATTTATCCTAAAACGGCTCCCATTGCAAAATCACTTGCATCGCACATAAGTTCAAACGGTAGATTCCAATTTGGTGTTATCATGATCGGCGCATTAGTGAGTTTTTCTTTAAGAATATTAAAAGATTTGATACATTCATCTGAAAAGATGAATGGAGCATCCTTTTCTAGGAGTTTATTCATAGGAGTGGCAATTTTAGAAAAATCTTTTATGAAACGTCGGTAAAAACCGGCATGCCCTAGAAAACTCCTAACTCCTCTAACATTGGTGGGATATGGAAGTTTAGCAATTACATCTACTTTAGCTCTATCCACTTCAATTCCTTCCTTTGAAATTTTATGACCAAGAATGATGCCTTCTTTAACCATGAAATGGCATTTCTCCCAATTAAGTACTAGATTTGATTGTTCGCATCTAATAAGCATTCGTTCAAGATTAGCTAAACATGTTTCAAATGTATCACCGAAGACTGAAAAGTCATCCATGAAAACTTCCATGCATTCTTCTATCATGTCGTGAAAAATCGCCATCACGCACCTTTGAAAGGTTGCAGGGGCGTTGCAAAGTCCAAATGGCATGCGTTTGTAAGCAAAAGTACCATAAAGGCACGTGAATGTGGTTTTATCTTGATCTTCGGGTGCTATTGGAATTTGAAAATATCCGGAAAAACCATCTAGAAAACAATAGTAACTGTTTCCGGCTAACCTTTCCAACATTTGATCAATAAAAGGTAAGGGAAAGTGATCTTTTCTGGTGGCGTCATTTAATTTTCTATAATCAATACATACACGCCATCCTGTTACAGTCCTAGTAGGAATAAGCTTATTTTTCTCATTTGTAATGACAGTCATGCCACCCTTCTTAGGCACGCATTGAACTGGGCTTACCCATGGACTATCAGAAATTGGATAAATTAAACCTGCATCTAGCAGTTTAATAATTTCTTTCTTAACTACATCTTGCATATTAGGATTTTTTCTTCGTTGGCGTTGCACATACGTTTTATGACCTTCTTCCATAAGGATTTTATGTGTGCAATACGAAGGACTTATTCCTTTAATATCATGAATCTTCCATGCAATGGCTGGTTTATGAGCTTTCAACACAGAAACGAGTTGTGATTTTTTATTTTCAGTAAGAGAAGACGATATTATTACAGGTAATTCAGATTCACCATGTAAATAAGCGTATTCCAAATGGTTTGGAAGTGGCTTTAACTCTAATGTTGGAGGTTCTTCTATCGATGATTTGTATCGATATCTGTCTTCTTCTTTTAGCATTTGAATTTCTACTATTGTTGGTTCATATCCATTTGCTATTAGTGTAGCTAACATTTCAGCTTCATCAATTGGTTCAGTACTTTCTCCTAAAGAACATTCTCCTGTTCCTTGTAATTCTGGAAATTCTTCTAACAATTCTGCATGTGAGTCTATAGTTTGAATATAATAGCATGTATCATCTGCAGATTGCGGTTGTTGCATTGCTCTATCAACTGGAAAGGTAACACTCTCGTCCTCTATACTTAGGGTCAATTTTTTACCAATTACGTCTATCATTGCTTTAGCCGTGTTTAAGAATGGTCTTCCTAATATGAGAGGAACTTGATAATCTTCTTCCATGTCTAGAACAACAAAATCTACTGGAAATACTAAAGTACCAACTTTAACTAGCATGTTCTCCATTATCCCTCTAGGATATTTTATTGATCGATCGGCTAGTTGTATACTTATTCTTGTTGGTTTCAATTCTCCAAGGTCTAGTTTAGCGTATAGTGAATACGGCATTAAATTTATACTAGCACCTAAGTCTGCCAATGCTTCTATTGAACTAAGACTTCCCAGAAAACATGGAATTGTGAAACTTCCTGGATCAGATAATTTTTCTGGTATCTTATTCAACAGCACTGCAGAACAATTAGCATTCATAGTAACAGCCGAGAGTTCTTCCATTTTCTTTCTATTCGTGATCAGATCTTTCAAAAATTTAGCATATCTAGGCATTCCTGAAATCACATCAATGAAAGGAAGATTTACATTTATCTGTTTAAACATATCCAAGAATTTGGATTGCTCGGCTTCAAGTTTCTCTTTTTTCATTTTACTCGGGTAAGGAAGTGGTGGTTGGTATGGTTTAACATAAGGTTTAGCTTTAATTGTGTTATCTTCATTAACCTTTTCAACTACCGGTTCTTTTTCCTTATCTTGATCAGGTTGTGGTTCTTGTGGAGTAGGAATAGCTTCATCAGAAGTTACAGGTATTTCAGGTGGTTTAAGTGTTGTACCACTTCTTGTGGTAATGGCTTTAGCTGTTTCATTCCGGGGGTTAGCATTTGTATCACTAGGCAAACTTCCCGGTTTTCTTTCACCTATTAACCTTGCTAGGTTACTTACTTCTTATTCCAGATTTTGAATAGAAGCTTGTTGATTTCTAAATGCTTGAGCATTTTGTTCATTGGTTTGTTTTTGAGATGTGAAAAACTGCTTTTGAGTTTCAACTAGCTTCGTCATCATTTCTTCTAAATTCGGCTTTTTATCATCGGTTTGTGGTGGTTTGTTTTGAAAATTAGGTCTTTGCTGGTTGTAAGTATTATTGGATACTTGTTGATTGCTAGGACCTTGTTGGTTGTTGTATGGAATATTTCGGTTATAATTCTGGTTTTGATTGTAAATCGGTCTTGGCGTTTGATAATTATTCTGATAATTATTTCCAGGTCTTTGGTTTATGTATGAAATATTCTCTCTTTGTTCCATTGTTAGCTCAATACTGAGACAATCTTTTGTCAAATGTGGTCCTTCACACTGCTCACAACTAATTCGTATTGAGTGGATATCCTTAGTCATCTTTTCCATTCGTCTCTCGACAGCATCTATCTTTGCGGAAATGGAATCTAAGTCATGGCTAAAATCGGCTCTAGCTGCTTTAGATGATCTAACGATATCTTTTTCTTGTTGCCACTCATGTGAGTGTGAAGCAGTGTTATCAATAATTTTGTAAGCATCAGTTTCGGTTTTCTTCATAATAGAACCACCAGCTGCTATGTCTATGTCTTTTCTTGTAGTGATGTCGCATCCTTGGTAGAATATTTGTACTATTTGACAGGTGTCTAAACCATGTTGCGGACATCCTCTTAATAACTTTCCAAATCTTGTCCACGCCTCATATAGAGTTTCATTTGGTTTCTGTGTGAACGTAACAATTTCTCCTTGAAGTCTTACGGCTTTAGATGCCGGAAAGAATTGTTTAAGAAAATTTTCAACTAAAACGTCCCATGTATCAATCGCCCCTTCAGGTAACGATTCCAACCAATCTTTGGCTTCTCCCTTTAAAGTCCAGGGAAATAACATGAGATATATTTGTTCATCCTCCACTTCTCGGATTTTAAATAGTGTGCAGATCCTATTAAAGGTACGAAGATGTTCATTTGGATCTTCCTTCAGCGCACCACTAAATTGGCATTGATTAGTCACCATATGTAGAATTTGTCCTTTGATTTCATAATCTGGCGCATTAATGTCTGGATGAGTAATTGCGTGACCTTGGCCAATGCGTTTAGCTCTCATTCGGTCTTCCATACTTAAAGGTTCCAGATTCTCCATAATTGAATTTGTTGAATCTGAATCACTGGAGGATTCTGATTTAATGGTTCGTTCCTCAACAATCTTTGTTTGAATAATTGGTGGTTCCGGAGGAAAAATTAATGGTTCAGAATCTACGAATCGTCCCTGAATATTTTCCGGATTCTCAATTGTGAGGTCGGTTTCAAAAAATGGATTATCGGAAATTTGAATTGGAGTACTTGGTCGACTGGATGACGATTCTAAAAAAAATCAACGGCGGTAATATTTGCTAGATGTCTTGATCGAGTTACAGGTGGTGAACGTACAAAAGGTGGTGAACGTCTTGCTCGGTGCATTCACTGAATATCCTATTAGTTTTTAAAAGGAAAGAAAAATTATATAAGTTATCCAATTAATAGACTTTTCTGATTTTGCCCACGTTTCGAATAGCCAAAAGATGCAGTAGAGGGGCAGGATTCGTTTGGTCTCAATATAATTCAGGACTGTTTGGCTCCAATAACCCGGCCCACGTACAAATCCAACTATTACTACGAACCAGAAAATTTTGATGTCTATCAATTTAACCACTTAAAATAAATTTTCGTAATTTTAAGAAATTTAGATAAGAAGTAGAATAAAAATCTATGTCCTAAAAACTAGAATAGCGAGAAATAAGAAAGAAAAAGAGCGCGTCGAAAAAGAAAAGGGTTGAAAAATAAAAGGCGTCGAAAAATAAGAAATAAAAAAAAAAGACTTATAAAATTTAAAAACACTCGACTAACCTAACCTTATTACTATCACTAACTTAAAATTGTAATCGCAAATTGAGATTACTAATTGGAGTGATAATTGATACATAGGTAAAAGGCGTCGAAAAATAAAAATAAGAATGTAGCGCGTTAAAACTTAAAAAGGAACTAAAAACTAAAAATTAAAGGTTGCGTCTAAAAATATTAAAGCTTAAAAGAAAAACTATATCCCAAATGGTAATAACTTAAAAAGGTACTAAAACTTAAAAAGGCGTCGCAAAATAAAAAGAAGAAAGTAGCGCGTTGAAACTTAAAAAGGAACTAAAAACTAAAAATTAAAGGTTGCGTCTAAAAACGAACATATATTTCATAATGCTAAAATCTAGCTTAAAAGCCGGAATCGCAACGCTAATATATAGATACTTGATGTCAAAGCTAAGGGGTATAAAATACTATTAAATACTATTAAATTTTACAAGGAAATACTATTAAATGCGATACAATTTTACACAAGATATTTATTTATTTATAGAATGAATTTTTATTCTACTGAAAAAGACTCGTTTACGGAAAAGCATGTCATCTTCCAGTAGAAATTGAACACAAAGCATTTTGGGCTTTGAAGACATGTAATCTTGATTTACATGAAGCTGGACGTCTACGGTTAAGTCAACTAAACGAATTAAAAGAATTAAGACATGAAGCATACGAAAATTCATTAATCTATAAAGAAAGAACGAAGAAATGGCATGATAAAAGAATCAGAAGTTCAAAAGAATTTGAAGAAGGAGACAGAGTTCTTCTTTTTAATTCACGATTCAAGCTATTTCCTGGAAAATTGAAATCAAGATGGTCTGGACCATTCATAGTCAAAAGAGTTTTCCCATACGGAACAGTAGAATTAATAAATTCAAATGGGATTGAATTTAAGGTTAATGGTCGCAGAGTTAAACACTACATAGATAGTCCAATGGAAGTCGACAACGAAGTTAATCACAATTTCGATACCGCAGCTAAATGATAGTTTTTTTATTCTAAACATATGAACGGTCCATCTCTGAATAAAGTAATAAATTCGGTGTTTGAATAGGTTTGATTATTTGAACATTTACCACCATGTGACCATTTTCCGCATTTGTGACATTTTTCAAGGTGTCGTGCTCTTCTTTTCGCTGCGGATTTTGATTTTCCTTTACCAAATTCTAACTTATTATCTTCGCATCTGGATTCTTTTCTTACTCCGTCCAATCTTTCTCTGATTACTGATACTAGTTCATTCGGAAGTGTGTCATTATTACGTTTAGTGATCAAAGCGTGTAGCATTAGACCATGGTTTAATTCACAGGAAGTCTTCATTTCGTAAAAACCTAAAAAAAAATAAAAATTCAGAATGGGGGGAGAAGACTAGTTCTTTAGGGTCTGCTAGGGAAAGACCATTCGGGTTCCATTTTCGAGAACTACACGAAAACAGACAATCTAACTCTAACAGAAATACATAAAATCCTTAAAAGACTTGATTCTCCCCACACTTAGTTAGCTGTGGTATCGAAATTGTGATTAACTTCGTTGTCGACTTCCATTGGACTATCTATGTAGTGTTTAACTCTGTGACCATTAACCTTAAATTCAATCCCATTTGAATTTATTAATTCTAATGTTCCGTATAGGAAAATTCTTTTGACTATGAATGGTCCAGACCATCTTGATTTCAATTTTCCAGGAAATAGCTTGAATCGTGAATTAAAAAGAAGAACTCTGTCTCCTTCTTTAAATTCTTTTGAACTTCTGATTCTTTTATCATGCCATTTCTTCGTTCTTTCTTTATAGATTAATGAATTTTCGTATGGTTCATGTCTTAATTCTTCTAATTCGTTTAGTTGACTTAACCGTAGACGTCCAGCTTCATGTAAATCAAGATTACATGTCTTCAAAGCCCAAAATGCTTTGTGTTCAATTTCTACTGGAAGATGACATGCTTTTCCGTAAACGAGTCTAAAAGGTGTGGTTCCAATTGGAGTTTTGTAGGCTGTTCTAAAAGCCCAGAGTGCATCCTCCAATTTAATGGACCATTCCTTCGGATTTGATCCTACGGTTTTCTCTAGAATACGTTTTAAAGCTCGGTTGGTATTTTTAACTTGTCCACTCATTTGTGGATGATATGCGGTGGAGATTTTATGAGTTACTCCATATCTTTTGAGAACTTTCTCAAGTTGATTATTACAAAAATGAGTACCCCGATCACTTATTAAAGCTTTCGGTGTTCCAAACCTTGCAAAAAGACGTTTTAAAAAATTGACTACAACTCGTGCATTGTTAGTTGGGAGAGCTTGTGCTTCTGCCCATTTAGATACATAATCAATGGCTACGAGAATATAGAGATTATTATGAGATTTTGGAAATGGACCCATAAAGTCAATACCCCAAATGTCAAATACTTCACATACTTGAATGACATTTTGTGGCATTTCATCACGTTGACTTATTTTTCCGGCCCTTTGACAAGCATCACAGGATTTGCAAAGAAGGTGTGCGTCTTTGTAAATTGTAGGCCAATAGAATCCAGCATCATAAACTTTTCTTGCTGTTAGTTGAGGCCCATAATGCCCTCCTGTTAGTCCTGTATGGCAATGGTTTAAGATTTTACTAGCTTCATCTCCGAATACACATCGGCGTATTATTCCATCTGGACAACTTTTAAACAAATGTGGATCTTCCCAGAAATAGTGTTTTATATCACTAAAGAATTTCTTTCGTTTTTGGTACGACAATCCTTTTTCAAGGAATCTACAAACTAAGTAGTTTGCATAGTCTGCAAACCATGGTATTTCATTATAATCTATCTTGAATAGATATTCATCAGGAAAGTTGTCTTGTATGGCCGATTCATTTAGAACTTCTAATTCGGGATTTTCAAGACGAGAAAGATGATCAGCGGCGAGATTTTCTGCTCCTCCTTTATCTCGGATTTCAATATCGAATTCTTGTAAGAGTAAGATCCAACGGATTAATCTTGCTTTGGCATCTTGTTTCGAAAATAAATATCTAAGAGCAGAATGGTCGGTATAGACCGCCGTTTTAGCTAGAACGAGATATGAACGAAATTTGTCAAAAGCAAAGACAATAGCAAAGAGTTCTTTTTTAGTAGTTGTGTAATTTGTTTGTGCTCTTTGTAATGTCTTACTAGCATAATATATAGGTTGAAATTGTTTTTCAATCCTTTGTCCTAAAACGGCTCCCGTTGCAAAATCACTTGCATCGCACATAAGTTCAAACGGTAGATTCCAATTTGGTGTTATCATGATCGGTGCATTAGTGAGTTTCTCTTTAAGAATATTAAAAGATTTGATACATTCATCTGAAAAGATGAATGGAGCATCCTTTTCTAGGAGTTTATTCATAGGAGTGGCAATTTTAGAAAAATCTTTTATGAAACGTCGGTAAAAACCGGCATGCCCTAGAAAACTCCTAACTCCTCTAACATTGGTGGGATGTGAAAGTTTAGCAATTACATCTACTTTAGCTCTATCCACTTCAATTCCTTCCTTTGAAATTTTATGACCAAGAACGATGCCTTCTTTAACCATGAAATGGCATTTCTCCCAATTAAGTACTAGATTTGATTGTTCGCATCTAATAAGCATTCGTTCAAGATTAGCTAGACATGTTTCAAATGTATCACCGAAGACTGAAAAGTCATCCATGAAAACTTCCATGCATTCTTCTATCATGTCGTGAAAAATCGCCATCATGCACCTTTGAAAGGTTGCAGGGGCGTTGCAAAGTCCAAATGGCATGCGTTTGTAAGCAAAAGTACCATAAGGGCACGTGAATGTGGTTTTCTCTTGATCTTCGGGTGCTATTGGAATTTGAAAATATCTTAAAAAACCATCTAGAAAACAATAGTAACTGTTTCCGGCTAACCTTTCCAACATTTGATCAATAAAAGGTAAGGGAAAGTGATCTTTTCTGGTGGCGTCATTTAATTTTCTATAATCAATACATACACGCCATCCTGTTACAGTTCTAGTAGGAATAAGCTCATTTTTCTCATTTGTAATGACAGTCATGCCACCCTTCTTAGGCACGCATTGAACTGGGCTTACCCATGGACTATCAGAAATTGGATAAATTAAACCTGCATCTAGCAGTTTAATAATTTCTTTCTTAACTACATCTTGCATATTAGGATTTAGTCTTCGTTGGCGTTGCACATACGTTTTATGACCTTCTTCCATAAGTATTTTATGTGTGCAATACGAAGGACTTATTCCTTTAATATCATGAATCTTTCATGCAATGGCTGGTTTATGAGCTTTCAACACAGAAATGAGTTGTGATTTTTCATTTTCAGTAAGAGAAGATGATATTATTACAGGTAATTCAGATTCACCATGTAAATAAGCGTATTCCAAATGGTTTGGAAGTGGCTTTAACTCTAATGTTGGAGGTTCTTCTATCGATGATTTGTATCGATATCTGTCTTCTTCTTTTAGCATTTGAATTTCTTCTGTTGTTGGTTCATATCCATTTGCTATTAGTGTAGCTAACATTTCAGCTACATCAATTGGTTCAGTACTTTCTCCTAAAGAACATTCTCATGTTCCTTGTAATTCTGGAAATTCTTCTAACAATTCTGCATATGAGTCTATAGTTTGAATATAATAGCATGTATCATCTGCAGATTGCGGTTGTTGCATTGCTCTATCAACTGAAAAGGTAACACTCTCGTCCTCTATACTTAGGGTTAATTTTTTACCAAACAAGTCTATCATTGCTTTAGCCGTGTTTAAAAATGGTCTTCCTAATATGAGAGGAACTTGAGAATCTTCTTCCATGTCTAGAACAACAAAATCTACTGGAAATACTAAAGTACCAACTTTAACTAACATGTTCTCCATTATCCCTCTAGGATATTTTATTGATCGATCGGCTAGTTGTATACTTATTCTTGTTGGTTTCAATTCTCCAAGGCCTAGTTTAGCGTATAGTGAATACGGCATTAAATTTATACTAGCACCTAAGTCTGCCAATGCTTCTATTGAACTAAGACTTCCCAGAAAACATGGAATTGTGAAACTTCCTGGATCAGATAATTTTTCTGGTATCTTATTCAATAGCACTGCAGAACAATTAGCATTCATAGTAACAGCCGAGAGTTCTTCCATTTTCTTTCTATTCGTGATCAGATCTTTCAAAAATTTAGCATATCTAGGCATTCCTGAAATCACATCAATGAAAGGAAGATTTACATTTATCTGTTTAAACATATCCAAGAATTTGGATTGCTCGGCTTCAAGTTTCTCTTTTTTCATTTTACTCGGGTAAGGAAGTGGTGGTTGGTATGGTTTAACATAAGGTTTAGCCTTAACTGTGTTATCTTCATTAACCTTTTCAACTACCGGTTCTTTTTCCTTATCTTGATCAGGTTGTGGTTCTTGTGGAGTAGGAATAGCTTCATCAGAAGTTACAGGTATTTCAGGTGGTTTAAGTGTTGTACCACTTCTTGTGGTAATGGCTTTAGCTGTTTCATTCCGGGGGTTAGCATTTGTATCACTAGGCAAACTTCCCGGTTTTCTTTCACCTATTAAATTTGCTAGGTTACTTACCTCTTGTTCCAGATTTTGAATAGAAGCTTGTTGATTTTTAAATGCTTGAGCATTTTGTTCATTGGTTTGTTTTTGAGATGTGAAAAACTGCGTTTGAGTTTCAACTAGCTTCGTCATCATATCTTCTAAATTCGGCTTTTTATCATCGGTTTGTGGTGGTTTTTTTTGAAAATTAGGTCTTTGCTGGTTGTAACTATTATTGGATACTTGTTGATTGCTAGGACCTTGTTGGTTGTTGTATGGAATATTTCGGTTATAATTCTGGTTTTGATTGTAAATCGGTCTTGGTGGTTGATAATTATTCTGATAATTATTTCCAGGTCTTTGGTTTATGTATGAAATATTCTCTCTTTGTTCCATTGTTAGCTCAATACTGAGACAATCTTTTGTCAAATGTGGTCCTCCACACTGCTCACAACTAATTCGTATTGAGTGGATATCCTTAGTCATCTTTTCCATTCATCTCTCGACAGCATCTATCTTTGCGAAAATGGAATCTAAGTCATGGCTAGAATCGGCTCTAGCTTCTTTAGATGATCTAACCATATCTTTTTCTTGGTGCCACTCATGTGAGTGGGAAGCAGTGTTATCAATAATTTTGTAAGCATCAGTTTCGGTTTTCTTCATAATAGAACCACCAGCTGCTATGTCTATGTCTTTTCTTGTAGTGATGTCGCATCCTTGGTAGAATATTTGTACTATTTGACAGGTGTCTAAACCATGTTGCGGACATCCTCTTAATAACTTTCCAAATCTTGTCCACGCCTCATATAGAGTTTCGTTTGGTTTCTGTGTGAACGTAACAATTTCTCCTTGAAGTCTTACGGCTTTTGATGCCGGAAAGAATTGTTTAAGAAATTTTTCAACTAAAACGTCCCATGTATCAATCGCCCCTTCAGGTAACGATTCCAACCAATCTTTGGCTTCTCCCTTTAAAGTCCAGGGAAATAACATGAGATATATCTGTTCATCCTCCACTTCTCGGATTTTAAATAGTGTGCAGATCCTATTAAAGGTACGAAGATGTTCATTTGGTTCTTCCTTCGGCGCACCACTAAATTGCATTGATTAGTCACCATATGTAGAATTTGTACTTTGATTTCATAATCTGGCGCATTAATGTCTGGATGAGTAATTGCGTGACCTTGGCCAGTGCGTTTAGCTCTCATTCGGTCTTCCATACTTAAAGGTTCCAGATTCTCCATAATTGAATTTGTTGAATATGAATCACTGGAGGATTCTGATTTAATGGTTCGTTCCTCAACAATCTCTGTTTGAATAATTGGTGGTTCCGGAGGAAAAATTAATGGTTCAGGATCTACGAATCGTCCCTGAATATTTTCCGGATTCTCAATTGTGAGGTCGGTTTCAAAAAATGGATTATCGGAAATTTGAATTGGAGTACTTGGTCGACTGGATGACGATTCTAAAGAAAAATCAACGGCGGTAATATTTGCTAGATGTCTTGATCGAGTTACAGGTGGTGAACGTACAAAAGGTGGTGAACGTCTTGCTCGGTGCATTCACTGAATATCCTATTAGTTTTTAAAAGGAAAGAAAAATTATATAAGTTATCCAATTAATAGACTTTTCTGATTTTGCTCACGTTTCGAATAGCCAAAAGATGCAGCAGAGGTGCAGGATTCGTTTGGTCTCAATATAATTGAGGACTGTTTGGCTCCAATAACCCGGTCCACGTACAAATCCAACTATTACTACGAACCAGAAAATTTTAATGTCTATCAATTTAACCACTTAAAATAAATTTTCGTAATTTTAAGAAATTTAGATAAGAAGTAGAATAAAAATCTATGTCCTAAAAACTAGAATAGCGAGAAATAAGAAAGAAAAAGAGCGCGTCGAAAAAGAAAAGGGTTGAAAAATAAAAGGCGTCGAAAATAAGAAATAAAAAAAAGAGACTTATAAAACTTAAAAACACTCGACTAACCCAACCTTATTACTATCACTAACTTAAAATTATAATCGCAAATTGAGATTACTAATTGGAGTGATAATTGATACATAGGTAAAAGGCGTCGAAAAATAAAAATAAGAAAGTAGCGCGTTGAAACTTAAAAAGGAACTAAAAACTAAAAATTAAATGTTGCGTCTAAAAATATTAAAGCTTAAAAGAAAAACTATATCCCAAATGGTAATAACTTAAAAAGGTACTAAAACTTAAAAAGGCGTCGCAAAATTCTAAAGCACATAAATCTTAGTCTAAAGAAAAAGCACTTAAGGGATTTTACGGCAAAGCCTAAAAATCTAGAAATAAAAATAACTATGGCAAAAACTAAGTTTAAAACTAAATACGAGCGAAAAACACAAATATTACGCTAAAACAATTAAAAAGGTACAAAATATAAAAATATACTAAAAGTTTATTATTATTATTGTTAGTATTATTATTATTTTTATCACGATTAGTGTTATTATTAGTATTAGTATTTGTATTAGTATTAGTATTATTATTATCGCTATTACTATTAGTATTAGTTGTAGTAATTTGATATTATTAATATTACTATTATTTTTTATATTACTATCTCTTATTATTATTAATTTTAGTAGTATCTGTATTATTATTATTAGCATTATTATTATTTTTATTATTATTATTATTATTATTATTATTATTATTATTATATTACTACTACTTCTACCATAGTACTATTATTATTATTATTACTACTCACCGTCTCTCCTTTTACTATTACTATTACTATCTACTACTACTACTACTACTACTACTACTACTACTACTACTACTACTATTTGGCTCTATTTTTGGGCTAACAACAAGCGTCGATTTATTGGCGTCTTGACTGCCGTTTAGAGCCTAAAGTGAATTCCAGGCTGGTTTTAAAACCCATGAAAATTTGATTCTACCATTTTCATGGCGTCTCAATTTTATTTTTATTTTTATTTTTATTTTAATTTAAAAAAAAAAACTTTTTTACTCATTGGCCGGAGGTCTACTCGGAAGCAATCTCTTTATTCGTCAAATAGAGAGAGGGATGACTTTCTCTACTTTCTGGGTAGAGAAAGGACTTGTTTCTATTCTCGGATAGGGGAAGGATTGTCTACATCTCACCTTCCCCATACACCACTCATTGTGGTATTGGGTTTTGTTGTTGTTGTTGTTGTTGTTGTAAAAAGTACAATTTTTATAAAAATATTATTTTTATATTATTTATTTTATAAAAGTGTTAATTTTATAATTTATTTAAATTAATTAAACTAAATATACAAATTAAATAAATAAACTAAACTTAATTAATTAAAAATTAAAACCTAATTAGGGTTTTTAATTAATAATAATAATAATAATTATGTAATGATGCTGTTAGGGTTTCTGTGTACCCGTGTCAGAGATAACTCCGCGAGTCGCGGTACTCCCAGCTGAAAAACTCCGCAAGTCGCGGGGTTTGGAATTTCAGTTTTTGTGCAGGCCAAAAATCGTTCGTTTCAGTTTTTAATATTTTAATTATATTTTTTATTTTTCTGTTTTAAATAATTATATAATATATTTATATAAATTAAATAAAAACTTATGTTTTAAAAACTAAAATAAAAATAGAAATACTTTATAATAAAAATCTTAAAACTAGATTTATATATATATATTTTTTTTTTTTGGTTTTTTTTTATTTTAAATAAAAACAAAATATTTAAATAAAACTTATATTTTTATAAAATGAAAATAAAGAAACTTTATAAAACTTATATTTATAATTTTTGTTTTCTTTTTATGTTTTCGAATATTTAAAACGTATTTTTACAAAAAGGTATTTTTATAAAAGTAAACTAAATTTTTTTTTTTTTTATTTTTATATTAGCGTTGCGCTTCCAGCTTTTAAGCTAGATTTTAGGATCCCCGGCAGCGGCGCCAAAAATACTTGATGTCAAAGCTAAGGGGTATAAAATACTATTAAATTTTACAAGGAAATACTATTAAATGCGATACAATTTTACACAAGATATTTATTTATTTATAGATTGGATATACTTAAACCTTGCTACAACACTTATAGGCAGTGTACCTAATCGTACAGTAGTGTAGTTTTTAGTAAGTCCGGTTCGTTCCACAGGGAAAAAAAATCTTTAAACAAAGCTTAACGCTATATTAGTTTAATTTATAAAAATACAAATATATATATATAAGTAATATTATTATTATAAAGGGGGATTTTTACCGTTTAATGACTGGTTTGTCGATTTTTAAAACTTTAGTCGCAGTTAAAACAAAATGTAAAATATTAAATAAATAAAAGACTTAATTTAAAGCGTAAAATAAATAACGATAATGAAATTTCGATAAATAAAAGTGCGATAATTAAAAAGTACGATAATTAAAAGTGTAATTAAATACAATAACAATAAAATAAAGTGCGATAATTAGAAGTGCAATTAAATATAAAATAAAAGAAATTAAATATGAAATAAAAGAATTATGCTTATTTAAACTTCCGTAGTCATGATGTTTGACGTGTTGATTTTAGTTTTATGCCCATGGGTTAATTGTCCTTTGTCCTGGATTATTTAATATGTCCGTCTGGTTTTTGTCCATAACAGTCCATCAGTCATAAATATAAAGTGCAAGTGTCCTCGTCAAATTATCCTTATACCCGAAGTTAAATATTCCAACTAATTGGGGACTTAAACTGTAACAAGATTTTAATACTTTGTTTAATAATTACACCAGGTTATCGACTACGTGTAACCCAAGGTTTTAATACTTTGTTAACAATTATGCCAAGTGTCCTTGTACATAATTTCACCCCTGTTTTAATAATTCTAGTGGCTATTAATCCATTCCCGTGTCCGGTTAAATGAACGATTATTCGTACATATAAATATCCCGCCCATCGTGTCCGATTGAGTGTATATGGTTATTTATAGGGAAGTCCAATTGTAAATCTTTATATTAAAATTAACAAACTATCATTTAGTTAAACAAATATAAAGCCCATTAATAGCTCATAGTCTAATTTCCACAAGTGTCGTTCTTTTGTCCAAACCCCAATTATGGTACAAAGCCCAATTACCCAATTTTAGTAATTAGCCCAACATCATGATTACTTCGTTTTAAATAAGCATAATAATAACTTAGCTACGAGACATTAAATTAAAAAGGTTGAACATAACTTACAATGAATAAAAATAGCGTAGCGTTACACGGACAGAATTTCGACTTACACCCTTACAACATTCGCTAACATACCCTTATTATTAGGATTAAAATTAAAATTAAAATTAAAATATAAATATAAATATTTACGTATAGATATAGAGAGGATGGGTATATTGATATTAAAAATGATCAAACTGCGTTTCCTTTTATAGGGATTTGAGTCCAGGGAATCTCCGTGACTCGCGGCACTTTTCCTCTTCAAACTCCGCGAGTCGCGGAGTTTGTTTTTACAGCTCACCAAGCCTTGGCTCCTAGCTTGCCGACGGATTATATAAATAAATATAATATATAAATAATTTTAGTAATTATTTAAATATTATATTATATTTATGTGCATAGTTGACTTGTAATTTTTAGTCCGTTGCGTCGAGCGTTGAGAGTTGACTCTGGTCCCGGTTCCGGATTTTCGAACGTCCTTGCGTACAATTTAATATCTTGTACTTTGCGTTTTGAATCTTGTACTCTTGTAATTTTGAGACATTTCTTATCAATAATTGGAACCTCTTTGATTGTATTTTGTACTTTTGAGCTTTTTGGTCGTTTGCGTCTAAAATTCGTCGAATCTGTCTTTTGTCTTCACCTTTTATTATTTAAACAAATATCACTTGTAAATAGAACAATTGCAACTAAAAGCTTGTCTTTCTTGAGGGATAATGCTATGAAATATATGTTCGTTTTTAGCATTATCAATAACCAAAGCTTGTATTTGATGATTTTTGCTGGAAAAATAGTAACTTAGACGTTCATGGAAGAGTGTGTGTGTTTTGAGAGAGAATTGGGAAGAAAATTGGAAGTGAAATGGAGTAGGTGGTGAGTGGTGAAGGTGAGTGGGGTTAAAAGGAGTTCTTGTTTTTGTTTCCTTGCTCATAAGTCATGCTAGTTGTCTAATTGTTGGTTCCACATGTTTGTTGACTATCTAGGGCTGCTAAGAGCTGAATTATTATGTGTATATACCAATAGTATATATGTCTAGGAGCTGGGTATTGTACGAGTACGAATACGGTTGCATACGAGTAGAATTGTTGATGAAATTGAATGAGAATGTAATTGTAAGCATTTTTGTTAAATAGAAGTACTTTGATATGTGCCTTGAAGTCTTCCAAAAGTGTATTATTACAACATAATACACTACTTGTATATACATTTAACTGAGTCGTTAAGTCATCGTTAGTCTTTACATGTAAGTGTTGTTTTGAAACCTTTAAGTTAACGATCTTGTTAAATGTTGTTAACCCATTGTTTATAATATCTAATGAGATTTTAAATTATTACATTATCATGATATTATGATGTATTAATATATCTTAATATGATATATATACGTTTAAATGTCGTTACAATGATAATCGTTACATATATGACTCGTTTTGAAATCCTTAAGTTAGTAGTCTTGTTTTTACATATGTAGTTCATTGTTAATACACTTAATGATATGTTTACTTATCATTTATCATATTTAAACATAGTATAACAATATCTTAATATGATTCATATGTATTTAGTAAGACGTTGTTATAACGATAATCGTTATATATATCGTTTCGAGTTTCTTAATTCAATAAACTCATTTTTATGTATATCACTCATTGTTAACATACCTAGTAAGATACTTACTTATCATAATTTCATGTTAACCATATATATGTCTATATATATAACATCATATAGTTTTTATGAATTTGTAACGTTCGTGAATCGCCGGTCAATTTGGGTGGTCAATTGTCTAAATGAAACCTATTTCAATTAATCAAGTCTTAACAAGTTTGATTGCTTAACATGTTGGAAATATTTAATCATGTAAATATCAATTTCATTTAATATATATAAACATGGAAAAGTTCGGGTCACTACACTTATCGTGTCTAAATTATATAAAGATCAAGCTTAAATTTGGTCGGAAATTTCCGGGTCGTCACAAATTTTGTGAATGAGAAAGTCAGAGGCATGGCTAAGAAGTTTGAGATACGAACCGATGGTACTAGGTACTTTGCGGGACGTCTTTGGGTTCCGAAGTTTGGTGATCTGCGACAACTTGTTTTGGATAAAGCTCATAAGTCTAGGTACTCTATTCATCCTGGTTCAGGAAAGATGTATCATGATCTTAAGGAACTGTATTGGTGGCCTAATTTGAAAACTGATGTGGCTATGTATGTGGCTAAGTGTTTGACCTGTGCTAAGGTTAAAGCTGAGCATCAGAAACCGTCTGGACTTTTGGAGCAACCTGAGATTCCCGAGTGAAAGTGGTAAGGTATTACGACGGATTTTATTACGAAGTTACCGAGAGTTATGGGTGGTTATGATACCATTTGGGTGATTGTTGACCGACTCACAAAGTCAGCTCATTTCTTACCGATTAAAGAAACAGATTCGATGGAGAAGCTTACTCGTTTGTATTTGAAGGAAATCGTTTCAAGACATGGTGTTCCTGTATCTATTATTTCCGACCGAGACAGTCGATTTATATCGAGGTTTTGGCAATCCTTACAGGAAGCTTTGGGAACTAAGTTAGATATGAGCACCACTTATCATCCGCAGATGGATGGTCAGAGTGAAAGGACCATTCAAACGTTAGAATACATGTTACGAGCATGCGTCATTGATTTTGGTAATGGGTGGGATATATATTTGCCATTGCCTAAATTTTCTTATAATAATAGCTATCATGTGTAATGACCCGTCCTTATCCACCTGGACGAAGTCATCAACATTTGGTCCCATTGCGATGATCGACTCCAAGTAATGTCCTTAAAATGAGCTAATGCACAGCGGAAGGTTTCTTTCATA
The DNA here is from genome assembly GCF_046630445.1 of Rutidosis leptorrhynchoides. Taxonomy (NCBI): domain Eukaryota; kingdom Viridiplantae; phylum Streptophyta; class Magnoliopsida; order Asterales; family Asteraceae; genus Rutidosis; species Rutidosis leptorrhynchoides. The sequence continues at coordinate 528,141,438 of NC_092333.1, forward strand.
CTTGAGAATAAACATGCTTAAAAGTGTCAACCAAAAGGTTGGTGAGTTCATAGGTTTATCATAACAATCATTTCTATACCTTAATAGACCACAAGATTTCATATATACAAATGATTTAATAAAAATATTCTAAGTGGTCGAGCACTTGGTAACCTTACTTAACATTTAATCAACGTCGCATATTCCCTTTATTATGAAATCTCTCTACACCGTACCAAGTGTAGTCACGAAACGAAGTACTATGCAACCGTTGAATACTGGTCATCCAGTCCGGTTGGGGTTGTCAGGCCCGATAGATCTATCAACAGGATTCGCGTTTACAATACCACATGTAAATAGTAGTTACCAAGCTACAGGGAAGTATGCCAGTGGTACAACTCAACGTAGAATATATTTTTAAGTACTTGTGTCTATTTCGTAAACATTTATAAAAGCAGCGCATGTATTCTTAGCCCAAAAGTATATATTGCAAAAGCAATTAAAAAGGGAGCAAATGAAACTCACCTAATGTATTTTGTAGTAAAAATACATATGATGACATTGAACAAGTATAGGGTTGGCCTCGGATTCACGAACCTCAAAACAAAAAGAATTAAATATATTGTCTCTAGCAGGGCTCGAACCCAAGACCTCTCGTACGCCAAAAACACACTCAAACCGCTACACTATCTATTTCTTCTTATTATTATACCGAAATTATTTTATTTTATTCTTTATTTCTTTATTCATCTCTTTCATCATCAATGTCATGTATCATCATTATCATGGTCATGGCCCATATCATCATCAATATTAAACCATCATCTGATCATTACTATAACTTCATATCCTCATCGATCATCAAGCATACGAATCATCTATGTATCATAACTCGAATTATATATGTATCATCACCAAACCTTAATCATCTCATTATCCTCTATAACATCATCTTAATCTAATCCTAATACCGTAGTCATCATTAATAGTCTTAATCGTATATCATTCTATCATCATTAGTATGCTCGTATCATTATTATAATTCACGTGTTACAGTAACACCTTCAACACCATAATCAAAACAGACAGGTTGCCGGCGAATATAGGCAATTGTATTTAAAATACCGACTGCCTGTTCTATGTTTCTAGTTCGTCAGTCATTCATAACTTGGCCCAATCATAACTAAAAGCCTAATAGGAAATAACCATGAATCTAAGCCCAACAATTAATCAAAAGTTCGTGGCCCATGATCCATTAGCAGCCCCGGTTCTATATCTATATCTATATTGGATTCCCTTTTCTTTTAAACTATTATTTAAATCCCAGCATGTCACCATGTCTTAGTTGTCGGCCACAAGCAAAATATAAAGCAGCTACAACAAGTTCTCTTTTATCACCATCATTGGAAATAGAATAGAAACAAAAATAAACGGCAGCAGGAAAAAGTCGAAGTAAAAAGTAGGGTTTTGGCTCTCCCTTGTTCACCTTCGTTCGTCATTCTTCATCATATCATCACTATCATCATTCCCCATTATCTTTAATAGTAAGCATGAGCACACAGAAAAAAATATATATATACTCTTAATATTTCTCATCGTTTACTGTAGCATTATCATTCTTGTGGGTTTCGAATAAATAATAATAAAATAGAACATAGCAGGAGTTGTAGGTCTGTTTGGGTGAGTTGTGGTGGTTGTTGGGTTTCCCGAAGAAGAATCACAAATTAAGAATGGTGGGTTGTGGGTGATTTGGGTGGCCGTTGGTTGTGGGGTTCATGATGTCTCGTGTGATGGTTATGGTGATGGTCACAATTTTAAAGTTAACAACGGCAGCAACTCTTTGGTTTATACAACAAAAACAGGAGACTAACGATTGGTTTGGGTTTTTGGGTGTCAGTCGAATAAAAGTAGATACCACTGTATCGAAAGATAAACAAAATCTTAAGAATTTTCGATTGATGTTTGCAAGTTATGGAGGTGAGTTCATGAAGGTTGTAAGCGGTGGTGATTGATGGTGTGATGCTGCAGCAGATACGAAGTTCTTGTGATGATATGGTGGTGACTCGTGGTGATTTTATGGTGTTGGTGGTGTTCGGTTGTCACCAAGAAGAAGGAAGGGGAAGAGTGGAGCTTACGAGCCTGTAGTGGTTTTTGATTTTTAATTGTTGCAGTTGTAATGATATTGTGTGATTGATAGAAGTTGTAGTAGGTTGAATGAGTTTTATATCACTTGAATTGATCACTCATAAAGGACATGGGATTCTCATCTTTGTTAATCAGACAGTGAGATTAAAAAATATATATATAAAAGTGACTACGATTGTTAACAGTATCGCACAATTTGTAAACAAATTTCAACAATCAGATTCCAAAAGTACAAATTTATAACAGTTAGAAAAGGATGTAATTCTGTATCTGATTGTCATATATCTGTACATCGTATGTGTTTGTGTATAATATATAATATATTACATTATACACATTCATATATATATATATATATATATATATATATATATATATATATATATATATATATATATATATATATATAAATTAATAACATTGTAAAGATATTAATTATACTTATATAACAGTATATATGTATAGATATATCTGTTTTTATATATCTTGTAATTATATTATATGTATTTTATATTTAGTCATAAATTAAATATTAAATAAATATAATTCTAATGACATTCTTATTGTTATAAATAATTAATAATAACACTTTATAATATAATAATAATAATAATGTTATTGGTAATAATATTTACAATGTTATCATTAATAATAGTAATGTTAACTTATAATGTTTCTAATATTATATTGATAATAATAATACTATAACAAAATTATATTTATCACATTTCATATTTATATTTTAAAATGATAATTGAGTGTTACTTTCGTTTACTAAATAACTTCGAAAGTACAGAATATATATTCTATATACTTTATTTATAAATATATACTCTTTAAATAATAATTATATATGATTATTATTTTACAACATTAATTATAACAATTACAATATATAATATTTCATATTATTATATATATTAGATGTATGCATATCTATTTACATGTAATTGTATCGTGAGTCGTCGGAAATGGTCAAATGTTAAATAATAGTTCAAAAAAAAATAAAAATTGAGACTCAATATTACAGACTTTGCTAATCGTCTCGAACCCATATAAGGATTAAGTTTAAATTTGGTCGAAAATTTCTGGGTCGTGACATCATGCAAGTATTAAAGCCGCACCATTTGAAGCTCTGTATAGTAGAAAGTATAGGTCTCCTATCTGTTGGAATGAGGTTGGGGATGCTTAACTCACAGGCCCAAAAATTATTCATGAGACTACCGAGAAGATCGTACAAATTAAAGAAATATTGAGAACCGCTAGAAGTCGGCAAAAGAGTTATGCCGATAAGAGAAGGAAAGATATAGAATTTCAAGTTGGTGACTGTGTTATGTTGAAGGTATTACCTTGGAAAGGTGTGTTACGATTTGGTAAAAGGGGAAAGTTAAATCCTCATTTTGTTGGACAATTTGAGATTATTGAGAGAGTTGGACCCGTGGCTTATCGTTTGAAATTGCCACAAGAACTCGGTGCTGTTCATGATGTTTTTCATGTATCGAATTTAAAGAAGTTTTTGGCTGAGGCCGATGAAACCATTCCTCTGGAGGATCTTCATGTTGATAAATAACTCCATTTTATTGAGGAACCTGTTGAAATTATGGATCGAGAGGTTAAGACGCTCAAGCAGAGTAGAATTCCTATCGTCAGAGTTAGATGGAATGCCAGACGCGGTCCTGAGTTCACTTGGGAGCGTGAAGATCAGATGAGGCAGAAATACCCGCATTTGTTCCCAAATGACGAGTCAACCCCTGCACCTGCTTAAATTTCGGGACGAAATTTCCGTAACGGGAAGGTACTGTCACGACCCTACTTTTTCTGTTATCTTTTACCATTTACTATTTAACGTCCGTTAATTGTTATTCGTGCCACATCATTTCTATGACCTATATTATTATTTAGTAATAATATATTAATTGTTTTGTGTTAAATGAATATTTATATTCATATTTTAAATTGTACGTTTCTACGTGTCGTGGATTTCTATCCGGCGAATCTTTTCGGTTTTCAAACCAACGGTCAAACTTTTGGGATTTTTAAATCCAAATTATTTTAAATATGATATTTTGATGTTATATGATTATATATAGTGTTTATATATATTTTTCGTCGCGTATTTGTTATCTCTCCGAAAAATCAACCGCGTAGTCGCGTTTTCGAGTTTTGGGTTTCGTTCGGGCATTCGCGCCACAAGGAATTTAACATTTAACAAAATTGGGCCATGGGGCCCACCCCTATAACCCATTCGGCCGAACCAAATGGGGAGGGTGTATCCCCCTTTTGTTTTCCTTTTTCCATTTTATTTTTCATTTCATCTTTCACACTTCTAAACCTAGCATTACAATTTTGCTCTCTCCTTCTCCTCCCTCTCACCCTATCCGTTGCCTACCACCACCATAACATCATCATCATCAATCAAAAATAAAGCTTGGATCATCAAATCGTTTACACAATCGGATTCCTCATTCCGTTCTCTACGCGTCTACATAAATCAATTCTTGATTAGGGTATAAACCCTAACCCTAACTTTTTGATTTTTCTTTAAATTTTCTGTTTTTATATGTTATTATGATAGTATGATGATTGTATGTTGTTGTATTGTTGATTGTATGCATAGAATCACTCATTATCGCATGTTTTCGGTTTGATTGATTTGGGACAGCAGCTTATTTGATCGTTTATGTAAACTTAACTAATGTAAATGTTAAATTAAAGTGTTTAGATGTGTTCCTATCATCAATACATTGAATTTAGACTCCGGATTCATGTTATTTCGATTCTCGGAGCTCTAGTTATGATTAAAATGGTGTTTTATTGAAATCAAAATATAAAAACGAATTGTTTCAGGTTTGGTCCGACTTTGTGACCATTTTTAGAGTCTCTAGGGTGTACTAGTGGGTTAGGATTGATAATTGGATGAACATTCATGTTCGGATCATCGAAATCCGAGCCACGGATCACCCGTTATGACTAAAACATGTTTTTGAACGGATTAAAGCTCCAAGTTGAATGGTGGCTGTAGGTTACAACTTGGTGGCTATTCTTGGGGTGTTCTTGAGTGCACTAATGTGTCGGGTGGTTTGGTTAGGCCAAGATATATATAAGACTCGCCGAAAACTGACACCCGGGGCTCAAGTTATGACCCGATGAACTTTTAATTAAAACTTATGGTTATAAAATAAGACTTATGATATAAATAATGATTTTCATTATTATTAAATTACTTATGATATAAAAGTAATTATTTTAATTTAAGACTTATGATATACATATTTATTATATCATTTATTAATAGTATTATGATTTAATTAAACATTTAATTAAACTTATTATTAATAATACTTTTATTATTAATGAAAAATACTTATGGTAAGTATTAAACTTATGTTATGAGATTATTATAATAAGACTTATAATAAGGATTAATTAGTTATTTAATTATTATAAGGCTTAGTTATTATTTAATTATAATTTAATTATTAAATACTTATGATTTAATAATTAAGGAAACTTTCCTAACTTATAAACTTTCCTAAAATAGCAACTTTCTAAATATGGAAACTTTCCAAAAATAGAAACTTTCCTAAAATAAAAACTTTCCTAAAATAGAAACTTTCCTAAAATAGAAACTTTCCTAAAACAGAAACTTTTCTAAAATAGAAACTTTCTAAAAATAGAAAGTACGTGTCCTTACGATGTTCTGATCAAACTGAAGCATGTTGTGTGTTGTTCTATGTCTACTTGCAACAAGTACTATAGCTATCATACTAAGACTTGACCTAAGTTACTTATTTATATCGACCTGCTTTATTTATAGGTCGGCGTTGTGATCATTCTTGATCACTTTACTTCGTTTGTTGTTCGTTTTTTGTGTGGTTACTTCAGTTGCTTTAAGCTGAGTTATAGTCCCGTTTTTCATACTATTTTAAAGTATTTTTGGGATGTGATTACATGCATTTTGTTTTAAGGTTAGACACAAGTGGCAATTAAATTTAAATTATTCAATATGAGTTGAACAAAAATATTCCCTAGTCTGGTAACTGTAATCACTGGTTTCTACTGGTGAACGCGAATCCTATGGATAGATCTATCGGGCTTGACAGCCCCATTTCGAGCTAGTCGCGCTAGCAATTTATAATCGAAATGTGTTAGTACTTCTTATTTATTTGAAGATACACTTGTTCGGTGTATATATATTGTGTGGCAAGGGTAAATAAATGGTTAAGTGGTTACCAGGTGGCTCATAGATAATGGAATAATGTTTTATGTTTTCTAACATTTCAAATCTTGTGGTCTAAAGTTTATTTGTTTTTTTTAAACCTATAATTCACTCAACATTTTCTTGACAGTCTACTCGCATGTTTTCACAGGTACTTGATTTGTTTGGTGCTTCCGCTGTGTTAGAAGTGTCTGCAAGCATTTGGGCAGATTTTGTTAAACACTTTATGAAACATTAAGCTTGCATTCTCTTTTTGGATATTTAAACTTGTGGGTATTTGGTTGGCTATGTTTTATGTCAACTTTGAATATTTAATATGTTGGGTTTGTTTAAACTACATATTTTGGTAAATTTCCTTTTTGGGAAACTTTTTGAATAAAAGAATGCAATGTTATTTATTAAATTCATTTAAAGTTCGATCAAGCTGTGGGACCAAGTGAAGGAGCCGTTAAGTGTATTGACGGGGCCATCACACCTTAACATTTAAACTTCAACAATTAAAAGATTTAGTTGTTGGGCTTTGGCTACTAATGAATTGGGTCTAATTAAAAGTTCTTTTCCCATCGCATTTAATTTGATCCTGTTATGACTCTAAATTTTCCATCGGATCAGGCCTTTTAATTTTTTTTGGCAAAAATATTAATATGTATATATATAATAGAACTGAGGTTCTGGTGGAGCTACAATACTGGAGTACTTTGTCACAAATTACCAAAACTCCATGACGCTCACTCTATTCATTCTAAACACACTGAATGACAACATTAAATACAGAGTGAACACTTATGAATTACAATTGAAATGCCAAAAACAACAACAACCACCTTACCCAAGCCTAATACAAACACATAAACCCGACCTCAAATCCAACCCCGCATCTTCATCCTCAAAAACCGTCAATCCAAACCATTCACCAGGAAACCCAAGAACACCCAACCCGAGGCTTATTTACCAAAGTCAACAAAAACCGACAATGCCGGAAACAACATTAAGCTCACTAAAGACCGATGACGGGAAAAATGGAATGAATGAACCACACCAGCCGCAACAAATCAGAACCTATTGTGGAACCAAACCATAAAGGAGCCAGTTTTCTCCGTCAAAATTTCTAAGGATATTTACAAACCTGCAAACACAGGCCGCCGATTGGCCGCAACTAACCGCCACCAATACCACCTTAGGCTATCGGCTACCACCAGCAGCTTCCAACAGCAACATCAGTAGCAAACAACCACCATCTATCATCGGTGGCCACTCGTAGCCATCATACAACCACTGATCAGTCTTTAGTCCACCAAGTAGCCACCAACTGCACTGGAAGCAACACTAACCACCAAGTACAGCCGCCTACAGCTGCCAGGTATGACTACCAACCACCAAGGCCGACATCAGCTGCCAGTCATCCTAGGCACCCGCAGGAAGCTGTAAGACTACCGGAATTGGTGGTTTTTAACACAAAAGAAACACTACAACCACCATCCCAACATAACAAGGCCAACCATTCAAAAACCGATTCCTAGCCTAAAAAGGTATGGAGCTCTAATGGAGCTCGTCGCCTACACCCATCTAGAAGAAAAATCTGGCAAAGAACCTATAGTTAAAGAAACGTCGAGACATACCTAACCCGAACAATCAGACGAAAGACCCAAAGAAAAACAACCCCAACCAATAACCATCAAATAGATCCCGTACTGAATGACCTAAAATCGTCGCCTGCTCGTCAGATCTGTGACCAGAGAAGCCGATCGGACCTCACGTCTCCAAGAGAGGAAAGTGGCGATTGAACTTTAATCCACAAAAAGCAGGTAAAATCGGACCACCGGCGAGATGCTGGTGGTCGGAGAAGGCAGCAATGAAAGAGAGCTACAAAACATCGACATGGACTTACCAGAGAAGAATGTGAGAATATGAAAGTGGTTTCTGAAAAAATTAATGTTTTAAAGTGGATAAAGAGAGCTACTGAACGATCGGGCCTTTTAATTTGATTGTGCCTGTTGAACTAGAATAAATTTTGTAGGTTATTGGATATTACAACATGTATACGTTCTTCTTCTATTTTTCTTTCCCAAATCAACAAACAAAACCCAAATTTTTTCAACTTCAGACCGTATGAATCATCTTCATCCTCACACAAATCTCGAATCTGAAAAAACTTGAGCTTTCTTATTACCCAATTATCTTACATGAATGAACCCTAAAAAAACTCAACCACGTCTTCAACCGTGCTGAAATGAGGAAAATGAACACTCAGTCATGCAAGAGAAGGATGTCACTCGTGCAATTGAGTGTCAACCATGTCAGAACTGAACCTTAATTCATTAAATGTAAGATCCTTTTTCGTGTCTTCTAATGAAATTCTCACAACTAATACGTATGGATGTAGTTCAACCTAAAACTCAATAGAATTTTCTGGTGAACTTGAGTTTTCCTTTCACAAATTACGGCGAGTTGATGAAATTTTTGGTGCCAAAATCCGGTGAGTACATGTAACTGGTTTTTTAAGGAATTAATTCTAATACCTTTATGCATCATTTTAAAAATTTATCAATCAATCACAAATGCTTTAATCTACTTTAATTCAGATAAATCTAAAATTACAGTGTAACCGTCAAAACTTAACTCGAAAAATAAACTCCAAATATAGGACGTTTTAGACAATAAAATATGAACAAAAAACACTTAAACATCTCAAATAATTTTTATTTTAAGACTCCTCAATTATTTACAGATCCTAAAAACACATAACGAATATGAATTTTGATTTTGATATTTTGTTAAAAAAGTTTGACTCGGATATTAACTAATCAAATGCGTTTGTTAATCTGTTATGATGATTTTTGTAGCTTCAATAGATGATCTAGATTCTATAACTACAAATAATTTGATCTAAACACGTAGTTGACTTTATCACAAAAAGTCAAACTGATGAAGAACATAGACTGAGTTGAAGATTTAAACACGAATTTATACTATGGATCGCTAAGGATTGATGTATTTATGCTCTGATACCATATGTTTGTCTGAATTTAACTTTAAATTCGTGTTCTTGTAGCTTTATGATATATCACAAACTCACAGTAACTATGAGGTGAATTGATGATGATAAACAATGAAGACGATGATGAATGTAAAACCGATTAGATGAATTATGTTACAAGTTGGTGGAGAGGAAACTTCTAGTAACACCTTAGAAATAGAGGAATTGTGTGTAAAGGCTTGCTATATCTAATGGAATGAAGGTATTTATATGTACATACCTCGACACTTACCTCACTTAAATCAGTCAAACTAAGTCAAAAATACATCAATTACTTTCGGACTTAACACATGTTATATAATATAGAATAACTTAGATTAATTTGATTGGTTTTGATTGCATATCTATTTGAGATTGACATTATAGTGTAATGTGTTTGATAGTTGTATGTTTGTGTCTAGAGTTTGGGATATAATTAGTACCAACCTTTTTATTAAACCCCATATTTTTACAACTTATAACCCTTACTGATAGCGGCTAAAAAGTCACATTTTTACCTCGATATTAGGGCTCAAAAATAATAAAGTTCCAAGCTTTATCGGCAAAATAATCACTTTGTCAGTTGATTTGGTAGATTTAGTAATTACGAAGACGATGCAAAAAGAATCAGGAGAATCGTAGCTAAAACGAAGATTCTAGAGCGAAAATGGTGAAAGAAAAGTTACGACCCCGAAAACCAAGTTACGATCCAGGGAACAAGTAAAACGATCCAAGCAAAACAGCAAATCAGGCAAGATTGTACTAGGAGCGGTCTAGAGGATGTCAGCACTTGTAATGGTCCAGATCTCGTCTGTAAATGGTGAACGCCTTCCTTAATCTAATAAAGTTATCTTGTTACTTTAAGTTGCTTTCATCTTGCATGCTTATCTATCCATTGTAAATGTTTATTATATGTTGAATATCTTATCTGAAACTTATGCTATTATTATGCTGAAACTTTGACGGTTTAGAAGTCTAATTTACAGACCACCCTTTCCATTTACTCACATGGCTATAACCTAGTATTAAGACCTGATCAGCCCTATGATACAAGGTAAGTAGTTATGTGTGCTTAACGTCACAATAGGGATATAGTACCTACGTACGGTTAATCAATTATCCGTCAAAGAAGAGCTGCCCATTTAGGTTGTGATTAGAGTAGGCAATATAGAGTTCATTGAACACTAGCTTACTCAAAAGCATGATTCGCGTCAGAAGCAACGTTCTTGAGATGTTGTAAGATGATCCAGAGTTGATTAAGTGATTGCAAAGGAGATACCTTTAACCCAATTAGTAGTACCTTAGGATAGCTAAGATTGCACATCTGTTAATGTTGAGGCATAGCTTAGTATTAAGTAGAGGAATGTTACTGTAGCTAAACCGACTAGGATTAAGAAAAGCTGAGACTTTCCTTTAGGGATATACCACTTTATTCATGTACCTAGGATTCAATCCTTAAGTTCGTTTAAACCATCTAAGGTTAATGTTGGGAGTAGGGATATCCGTCTTAGCCAAAATCTTCAAAGCCTAAACTCTTAGTGACAAATCGATAGGTTCATAGCCCGATTAATTGAGGTTTAGTGTTCATTATAGGAAGTTAAACTCTTTTAACAACTCTCCATCAGTACCCTATTCTTCATACTTATCCCTTTTTATCTTTATAGTCTATATTATATTAGTTAAGTTTAATCTATCACCACTTGTCGCTAAGGTTAACTATTTAGGCACTTTTGTCCCACATTACTGAGTAAACATACAAAAAAAGAACCTAAGTTATACTTACCACATACTTGCTAAAAGGAAGACAAGTAGGTGAATTATAGCTAGGAAAACCCAGCTAAATATAAATAATAAAACATTACTCCCTTTTGGCAACTGATTCTGACGTTTTGCGGCCTAACGACACCGCATAAATAAAACCGTCCGTTTCGACCATATCACTTACCATATAGTCATCCCCCAACTAGTCTATATTCATATGATTTTCATTACAAAACATGTAGTTTCACTTAATTATCAACTTGATTATCGACACATATTGTCATATTGAGGAGCTCGATTAGTGACTCATATTCAAGAGAAATTAGTTGAGATACACTTAATATATTTTTGCACGTTCTCATAATATAAAAGCATCACTTCTAAGATTAGTACGACTTACTTGTTGATATCGCGGTTGTAGTCTCTGCTTGATGATCTCCATGAGCTTTACGATGTCGAAGTGGTTGAATAAGAAGGCTTGTTGAATAAAAAATGATTGCATCGGGCGCAGTCGTGTGCGTCATCGCGGAGTTAACCTTTAAAATTATAAGACCTATACTACAATGACTTGCACGACCTAACGGACAGTGTCCCGATCGGTGTAGCAAAAAATAAGTAAGTACATGGTCATTCCAAGAGAGGTACGAGAGTTAAAGGTTGGTGAATTTACTCTTCACCTTTATTATATTTTTGTATTCTAATATTATATTTTTGTAAAGATTCGAATAAACCAATTTGTTTCTCAACTAGCACGGATCTTTCAGTCCCTTTGAAAGAGTCACCACGAATGCTAGAGATCAATACCAATTTATTCCTTAAAAAGCTATGCTAACACGGATCTTTCAGTCACTTCGAAAGATTCGCCATGAATGCTAGATTCCTTATTATAAGAAAAACACTATTATCTTGATTATCCCAAGATAATAGGACGCACAAGTAAACATACTAAGATTCCAATCTATGATGTTACAAAAATTCTAGACTTCAACAAGAATCTCTCTTGCTAGACAAATCAAGGTCTTGATGATTTTTCTGTAAGTAATAGTACTTGTAAGTGCAAGAGGTAGTTCTTCAATGTTTTCTTTAAATCTTTTATATGGGCAAGAGAAATAAAGCTTCACGGTTTTCTGCGATCGAAGCATAGTTCCTATATGTTATCGATCTTGTAGCTGTGATGCAGAGATATAGTTGTTTGAGCATCTTTGACTTACGAGTATTCCGACTTATATCACATGAAAATGCTTGACAGCATAAAGACATTTCTTTAACCTGTAAAATGTTTGAATCCACTCTTAACGCATGCGCTTCAATATAGCCGTTTAAACATTGTTTGACCTGTGAAGTTTGGAGTTTATTCCATCAAGGTCACCTGTAAAAGCTTGTCAAACATAAAGGTATTCTTGATTTGAAGAATATGTTTGAATGTGTCTTGGTATGAGCTTTTTGATGTAGACCAAGACTTTACATAAATGGAAAACATCTTTTCTTGAGTTCCCCATATTATGTTTTCAATGCACTCAAGGGGTAAATTTAGACAATGGTCAATGCTTAGAAGAAAGTGTAATTTTAGCGGATATTATTAATCTAAAATTGTTACATAGGGAGGAGAAACTCCTAATGGGAACTGAATGGTCGTTTAGATTTGGTACTTGATATCAAAATGAGAACCAAGACATTTTGTTAGCACTTAATTATTCAACAACACTTGTATAAAAATCCTACGAGTGTTGAAATATTCGTAGGTTTAACTTTCAAATGTCAGCAAAGTTTATAACTTATGTTGTGAAAAATTATATCCAGAACTTTTGTTTGTTAAGATAAGATTAATCAGCATTAGTTGTACTATGTTGAGCCTGCAGAACTTATCAGCTGATTCTTCGTTAAGTTAGCTAATACTTTTCTTGCTGCCAACTCGTTAAGTCAGTAAATCTTTTTCTTGCTGCCTCTTATTAGATCATCGCAGCATTCTGATGTGTCTTTTATAGAGTCAGCACTACTTAGTGTTGTCTCTCCGTTAAGACAGCGGAACTTTTTTACTGGCCTTTCGATACTGCAAGTGTTGATACCAAATCATTATTTGGTCGTAGAAGACTTGATTAACAAACAACTTTAACGTTTTGACTCCATTCTACACGTTTAAAAGTGTTGGTCGTTTGCTAGAGAAAATATAAGTTTATGAACTCGTGTTAATATCATATATGCTTATACATATATGGATGTATTGTTATCAGCAAAACACATGGGCATTTAAAATTTGAATATTTGACGTGGCATTATTAACCAACACTTCCAACGACAGCGGAACCGGCGTCTGAAGCTTGTGAGAGATCCATTATAACAAAGAAAGAGAGATTAGTATAAGAAATTAGAGATTAAGAGGGTTTAAGAAAGAGATTGGAGTATATATAGAGAAAGATTAAAGACATATTTGAGAGTGTTATTGATGTATTTTCAACCAAACCTAATAACATCTTTTTATACTAAATTAGTGATGATAAATGGTCAAATAAAACCAAAAGAATACCAAGTTACAGGTTTTAACTAAAATTCTCAAAATAACCGGTTTTAACAGGTTATATAACCGGGAATAACCAATCAAGTTACGAAAAAACAAACCGGTCAAACCAAATCGGTTTTTTTAACCCGACCAGTTTTTTTTAAACTTGTTTTTGGTCAAACCAGTATTCGTTTATTAGCCTTAAAATGGCAATGGAGATTAGTTAATAATCCGAATGCTCTATGACTAAAAGTCGTAAAAGAAATCCATGGTATTCACTCGGGCTTCTCAGGTCGTGGATGGAGTGATATAGTTTCGACTATTCTATCGTGGATGGAGTGGTACTTCAACACGATTCTGGCATGATGTATGGATGGGAAACGTTTCTCTTGCTATTAAGTTCAGTTAGTTATTTCGGCTCAATGCTAATCATTACTACACGGTTGATGATCGTTTTTCCGTTTCATCTTTTACTTGGAAGTAGATTCGTAATCCACCCCTTACATGTCGTCTGTTGCATCTTTTTCTGATCTTGCTATGGTATGTTCACTGTATGCGGAACTAGAGCATTCTTAGATGACTCTTTCCAGCCTTCGACTTACTTATCCACTCGGTGTTCAAAACATATCCCCGGAAAGGTAAACATTTTTGTTTGGAGATTTATTGTTGACCATCTTCCCAATCGGTCGAACCTCTACATTCATGGCTTACCTATTGATACTATTATTTTTCCAAGTTGTGGTATTTTTGGCGAATCACGTGATCATGTTTTCTTTCTTGCAACGTTGCTCGTTCGATTTGGCATGGCATTTCTCTATGGTTGAACACCCAATGGCAGGAATTTGACTCGATTAATGACATCTTCGATTGCACTACAAGAAAAATGCTCATTTGTGACGATCTTTTAGTGACGACTAAATATTTGGTCACTAATAATGTTATTTAGTTACCATTAAAAAAGTGTTCACTAAAAATTTTGGTCACTAAACGATATTAGTGACCAAACAAATGGTCACTATAGTGACCAATTTTGATATTTTGGTCTCTAAAAATAGTTTGTGACGGATCTATAGTGACGAGAAGTGACCAACCTATTTTGGTCACTAATTTGATTTAGTGACCATTTTAGTGTTACTAGTGACCAATAGTCTTTGTCACTAAAGCTCAATTTTCTTGTAGTGTTAGCTTGACTCGCAACCAGGGAAGAATTTAAGGAAAGGTCACTTATACTGCATTTTTGTGTCCACTCTTCAGTGGATATAGAGACTTCGTAACGACACTCTCTTCATTTCCAATACAATCAAGAAATGTGATATTTTACATTCTATTCATTTATTTTCGTTTTTCTGGTTAAAAGTTAGAAGTAAAAATGCTCCTAGTTGGAACAATTGGTTTTCTCATCCTTTTTAAATTGTCTTGATGTTCCCTTTTATCTAGCCTCTGGCTACCTTTTAATTAATAAATAAAATTATTCTGCTATTAAAAAAAGAATGTTCTATAGCAAGTTATAAACGGTCAAAGTATGTTAAAAAGTCAAAATCCACGAAAGCGTTAAAATTGAAGGTCTTTGAGGCTGAATTTCGAATAAAAACTTGGGAGAAACCGTCATTGGCTGTTCGCCAACGGATAGATCTAATAAATAAACATTTAAAAAACGGTGACTAACTCGCAACTACGAGTCAAAAGATACGGTCATTCAAAGTTTTGGCGCAGCAAGCACCACGTGTGGGGCGCGGTCCGTGTGCGCGAGGGAAAATGGCTCTCTCGGTGAATATCATAACACGCGTCACATACGAAGCACCAAGAATGGTGCTTGGTGTGTGATCAGCGGCTATTATTTTTTGATGGCATTTATTAAATAATTTTGATATGGAGTTATTTTGACCAATTTAATTTCCAGTATATAATACGGTAGTTTAGAGACTACACTCGAATTAGGTTTGTCATGATCGAGGGTTTGGGCTTTGGTTTTATGTTTTCTGGTTCGGATTTTGGGTTTTTGGTTTTGTGATTTTTGATTTCGATTGGGCTTTAAGTTAGGCTTCTGGTTTAGCTTCGGTTAGCTCAGTTTAGGGCTTTAGGCTACAGGAATATAACATTGCAGGATACACAAAGTCCAACTTAATTTTTTTTAGATAGATGCAATCAGATCCAAAGGATTATAAACAATAAATAAGTAAGCAATAATAAATAAATGATCTAATACACTTCTAAAATAAAATACATTACATATCAACAATATGCATCACCCAAAACTTGAATCGAGTCGCTACAATGAACTACTTCTTACGGTAGTAGGCGTTGGTGGTTCAACCAAACTTTTTCTTCTCGTAGCTCGAATGTAGCAAACGATCGACAGCACAAATGCCATGACTAGTCCTCCTAAGATCACGCCACCACCAGTCATTGACTTATTAACTGACTCGTGATGATCATGTTGGTGCTTTTCTAGGTACATTCCACTTTCCTCGGACAGATTTGCACCATTTTCTTCATGACTACTTGATGGTGCAATCGGTGGCTTCGATTTGTGTACATGGTGTTTTCCAAGTTTTCTCATGTTGGGTGGTTCTGCTCGATGTACATATTTGTGACTTGATGGGCTTACGGCTGGTGGTTGGATCGAAGTATTAGGTTCGATTACTGAATGTGATGTTGCTAGTATCAGAAATGTTTGTGTCAAGATTAAAAAGAGAAGAAAAAATTGAGCCATTTTTGTAATGTTATTTGTATTTTATGATGCATGTAATTTTGAGTTATAGTGGCTTTAGGTGAGTGGTTCTTGTGCATATATAGTAGTGTGGTTTCACATGATATAACACACAGCTAGCTGTGTTGGAAGTTTCATTAAATGATGTCAACGGCCGGTGATGAATAATTAATTAATTTCTTTGTTCTTTTTTGTATTTTCTATTTATTCATGAATATTTTTTTATATAGTTGAATATTATTTATTATTATTTTTTCAGTTCATTGAGATGTATATTTTTATTGAGTTAATGATGATTTAATCCTACAATTTTGCATTGATTACACTGCTTTAACTTTATAAAGGTTAAACTATTATACTTTTGAAAGTTAGTTAATTTGATTAATTTTGATACAAAGCTTGAATGGGTTAAATTATAATTAAGATAAATACATGGGATTAACCTATTAGTTATTGAACAATTTTAAGAAGATACTTGAAAGTGTTATACGACCAAAGAATAAAGGAAAATAGGGCTATGTTTAAGCTTTTCTAATTACTAATTTTATAATTCCAGCCTTTCATGAATAAATATTGTCAATGTTTTAATAAAAAGAAATTTGATGTTTAAAAAGGAATGTTAATACTTCATAATTAATATAGGTTAATTTGAAAATATAATTAGGAAAATCTTAACCATAGCTTTAAGGGTTACATTTATGAATGTCCAAGAATATACTTAATAAGGGCTTAATAAAAGAGTTAAAAGTTGAACAAAAAAATAAACTCTCGGAATTAAACCAATTATTATTAACCCTTTTCCATTATTATTATTAGGAGAATTTTGTTAATGTCGTACATTTGTTAGAATTGTCATTAGAAATTAATGTCCTGCAATCTTAGGAGAACAATTAGCAACATCCACGAAATATATTGATTCCATTTTGGTCTAAATAAATGAAATTATTCTGAAAATTTTAATAAGAGAATAATGTTGTAAGCATTGTCCAAGTAACAAACTAAAAGGACAATCTTGATATAAATTATTTATAACTCTAATATTTTGCTTTTATTTAAATTTTATATCACTATATCACTATTCACTATATACATTAAAAGAGAGTCTCGATTAGCTAATAATTATTTTCAAAACCACCTTAATTACCGTTAGATTAGATAATTACAGCATAATACTCCTTGATCCAACGGTTCCTAATCATCCACTTAAAATATTAGCTAATAAATCATTCTTAATCAAAATTATACCCTAAATACCCTTAAAAAAAAAAAAAAAAAAAAACGCTGGGAATCAAGCTTTATACGGAGTTGTTTCCCTTCCTAAATCAAAATAGGCACACCTTTGCCCTAAAGTCCATTCTCCATCAAAACAAGATACACATACGATACACCACATCAAAACATGAAGACGATAAGCACTATTGAAGATAAACATAGGAAACAATGGCCGTGCTTGCAAGTTGGGAACAAAGCATCTCAAATCAATCAAAAAAATAATCGATTGGGATTATTAACGAGCATGATGATGCTCATAAATCTCTAATATAACCTCCTAATGCTACAAGGTATGGCTCTGGTCCTGCTTCTCAGATCTCTAATTGTTTCAAAAAACAATACTTATGGTTAGTTTACAAAACCCTAATTCTACTGATTATCATGTATTAATTATATGTTTGGAATAAAATTTAGTTTATTCTATTGAACTGTATGTATATTTATATATATAAGAAAGAGTGATGGTGTTATGTGTGTCACTTGTATATTGTGATATACATTGTGATCTACATCAAAGTGGGTAATTTTGTGAGGGTTAAGGTTCAACTGAATTATTGAAGATGTTATCAATATTTGGTAATAAAATCATTCTTAACAATAATCTCCCTTAATTACCCCTCTAAAACGATTTTTTCATTCACGGGATTAAAAATCCGAGTAGCTTGACTGGAGGGGAGACTGTGTAGCTAAAGATATTAGATTTGATATAGATGAAATGGTTTTAATGCTTACAGGTGTTGAAGAACTCGCAGATGGTGTTAGAGTAATAGGCATCACTTGTGATTTAAATTAGTTGAATTTGTCCAAATCACTCAACTTGCTTGACTAAAATGGCCAAGTTTCAAGGACTTGCTGTGTGAATAGTCATTGACTCAGCTATATTCACCATAGTCATTTTTCGTAAATGAATTATGAGCTAAAAGTAGTTATAAATGTGATTATGAGGAATGTTGTTCAATATTTTTGTTTATGGTTGTGATTATGAGGAATGTGATTATAAATATTGTTAATTGTTTCTTGTTTTGCACTTCTTTTTCCGTTTTGTTTTTCTTCTATGTTTTTATATATATCAATTTTTTTTTTCTAATAAACTTTCAGAGGCCAACTATGGAAGTAACTGGACACAAAGCACATGGTCCCGTTTCCGAGCCAGGTTGTGTTGTGAGCGCTCGAGTAACTATCTTCACTAAGATCTTCTCTAATTTTTTTTGCTCATGAATTACCTAACATAACAGTAACAGTTATGGTACAAAAGACATCAAAGCTTCAGTCGTATCCTTTTGATATCTATTTCTCACTGAAATTGTGTTTATATTTATATTTATTTATTATAGTTTTCAGCAATAAACCATTGTCACATTGTGATCGTTAACAAAATTCGACAAGATATCCCTAAGAGATGCTCATGCTTATTATCTTTCAATTGCACAAAATGAGCCATTGTCGTATAAGCAGAAAGCATGGCAGGTAAAGGCTCTTTCTGAATCTCGAATACTTGATGTAGATAGTCACTATATTTAGTCCATTTACTTCTCTGCTTATTTATCATGTGACTATTGTTTGTGTTAGTTATGAACTTGGGCTAAAATTGCAATTATTAACTCATTACTTATGAAGAGGCCATTTTATCTTGGTTCATACAACCTCCTCAATTATTTTATTCAAAAATTTAGAATAATATTACTTTGTAGTCATTAGCAAATGAGAAAGTTCTGCTTGTGAATCAATAGCTTGCCCTTTTAGTTAGCTTTTGTGAGAGAAAACGAACAATGTAATTGATAAATGTAATTTTTGGCTTTGTTTTTGTTGGTGGAACTATGGTGAATGGAATTAGCCTTCTGAGTTGGTTCATAAATATGGTGACTTAATCTTATCTTTCAAACAACATCTGAAGACTGGTGTCAAAGATGTGGTGAAATGGAAGGATAAAAATGGTAAATTGAAAGACTTGACAAGTGATATCTGTTTAAGCCAATAACATATCAACGTACTTTTTGACCTTTATTATAAGAAACCCATTTTGACACAGCCTGGTTTTAGAGTCACGGGCCATGGAGATGTAGCTTGAAAGCTTCCAATGCATAATAATGTATCATGTACATGTAATTCAAGCTTTATTGATAGAAAGTCAGACAAATCCAATGTTGTTTTTAGAAATTAACTTGCTAATTGGTTTATATTTTAGGGCTTAGGGTTTAGGGTTAGGGTTCAGAGTTTTTAGGGTTTAGAGTTTAGGTTTAGGATTTAGGGTTTAGATTTAGGGTTTAGGGTTTAGATTTAGGTTTTAGGGTTTTGGGTTTAGATTTAGTGTTTGAGGTTTAGGTTAGGGTTTAGGGTTTAGGGTTTAGGGTTTAGGGTTTAGATTTAGAGTTTAGGGTTTAGATTTTAAGTTTAGGGTTTTGGGTTTAGTTATAGGGTTTAGGGTTTAGGTTAGGGTTTACGGTGTCGATTCTAGGGTTTAGATTTTAGGGCTTAGGGTTTAGGGTTTAGGGTTAAGGTATGGCGTTTTATAGGAAAAAGTATGCAGTTTATATTTAATTTTTTTATGACAACATTGTGTGTTTGTGGGTTGAGTGCAGGACCAGCGGGAGGTTCCATATGGTAATGAAGAGGATGGCTTAGTAGAAAAGATTTTAGATCGGACACTGGATCTTCATTATATGCTCCGTCCTTAGACTATAGTCACATTGGGTCTAGCCGACTATACAAGTATGCAACTCGACAAGTACTGGCATGTCTACTGCCACGTCATCGTTAAAAGTGGGTAACTAGGTCATATGACCTTCAGTTAAAGTGCTTTGAAAGTCTGGGACTTTCCAGTCTTATTGAAATTCAGCCACTTTAGAGTGTATAAGATTTCCTATTCAAATTATATCATGGACATAAGTTTGTAGGCATCCCGTGTTATTTGCCCTATATAATGGTTATTTGATATTACTATATGCGTTGGTTTAATTGTTATACATAGTACTTATTACTTAACATGTACAGTACATGCATTGTTGAAACCAAAACCTATCATCATGTCACCGAAAATGTTCAATAAACTTATTCAGCCACCTATCGTAAATCAATTCCTTCGTTGGTTATCTAGAAATGTTGATGTTTGAAGCACACATATATAGTGTTACTATATTACTTAATTTTATTGTTTACAACATATTTACCATCAAACGGGTCAGAATTGACACCTCACCCGTCAGTACTTCTATTACCAAATGCACTCAGAATTGACACCTCACCCGTCAGTACTTCTATTACCAAATGCACTCACATAATTATAATTGTAATGCATTTAAACAGCTCATGATTTTACTGATGCAAGGGAGACATACAATGATGGGTGAAATAATAATTTATGTCTATCTCCTCCTACTCAAGGTAACTTCACTTCAATTTTGCAATTTGAAGTAGTTATTAAAAATATTTGTTTAAAACATTTTGTTTGTTTGTTGATGATATTTATGCAGTAGCTTTGTTAACTATTTGAATATATACAATGATGATCATGGTGTTTTGAATGTCACTCGGGCCTTCTTCATCTTACAAAAACTATTTCTACCCTAGAATTTAACTCTTTTCATTTAAATTATATTCCTCACCCACTTTTAACAAACTTGCAACACACGGGCTCAGTATCCTGATGCAAATAATTGGTGAATAGGAAACATGTTGCTGCATATGGTTTTTGTTATTTAACGTTTATGAACAGCAAACATGTTGCTGCATATAGTTTTTGTTATTTCTGTGTTTTGGGCAAGAATTGTCTTGACCCATGGGTAACCCATGACAAAATTAATGAAAAATTTGTGATCACTTTATTGAATGCCAAATGAAGTATGCATGCTGATTGTAAAGAAAGTTTTATATCGGGTCGTAAATGAGATTTGTGAACGGAAAAGATATGCTTGTGATCTTGGCTGCTGGTGTAGACGAAAGTTTGTTCAACCATCTTTTATATCACGGAATCTTGTCACTAGTCTTTTGTTTTCTATATTCAGCATAAGATAATTCCTTCGTTAGGATGTTATTTTAATATTTAGTGGTATGAAACTATTTAGAGGTAGAAAAAGCGGTTTGATAGTGTCATTATAATTAATTCGATTATGCTTGGCATGGAGAGCTGTTTGATGGTTCCACGATCTTGATTTCATCTACGACTAATCACAGGCAACTTTGTTAGTACTTGGTATGTTTTCTTATTTTTAAAATTTATTGTTCTTTTTTGTTTTTTGTTTTTTGTTTTTTTTTTTTCTCATTAAGTGCACTACTTTATTTTGAACAAGATCCGTTTATTTTAATTTTTACACATTTGAACTTTTGGCATATCATGTTGTTTATTTGAGTTATCAAGTTTGAATATTGTCCTAAAAAAATCATTCTATAAAACCCGCGAAATCGCGGATCTTAACTAGTTTTATATATAAAGTTGCCTTTGTGTATATATACACCAAATAATTAAGTTTCACTAGGCACATTTATTCTAATCGAAAATGTATATATTTTGGAGATATACTTTGAACCAGAATCTAAAAAAATAAAAGGAAAAAACGCTCAATATGTAACATATATGTTTTTTTCATTCGATATGAACTGTTGACGGATGAAAAATATATTCTTATATATAAATAAGTAACAACCAAAACTTGCTTTTACTTTGGATCATACTCTACTGCTACTTGGTTCACTTTGTAATAGCAGTATACTCATGCATACTGGCTTGTAACATGAGTATGATGTAGTATTAATAATAGTACTAACTTAATTGCTTTTTTTTTTTAAATGTAACAGCCAAAACTTATATGCTATACTAAAATTTATTTTCATACCGAATACAATGTGAGGTGCTATAATAAGTGTTATGTTTGGACTTTTCAAATTCTTTTTTTCTCAACTTTGACCTCAAATTTTTTTACTAATATCAATAAATAGTACATTTAAAACCTAGTTCATAGATATAACTTTTATCAAACATTAGATAATACAAAAAAATATATTTAAGTTAAAATTGAGAGAAATATTTTAAAAATTCAAAACAGAACACTTATTATAAAACGAAATATAATTGATACAATTATAAATGGTTGAAAATTGAAATTGAAATGATTATAAAAATCTAAAAAGGTAATAGTACAAGTTTACACGTGGAAGAAATAAAATAGGTTAGAATACAACTGTTAGGGAACATGATACATGCATCTCGTCGATGGTTACAGTTAATGTTCATGCGATTAAATAGTTAAACTACTACTATGGGAGAAAAATAAGATTGACGTATAGCTAGCTAGTAACATCTAGAGAATTGAGTTAACGATTAAAAAGTAATACGGCGTAACAGTTTAATTAAGTGTGAAATTTTTTGAAATGTGATCACTTGTATACACGATTGGCAATCTTTGACTCTTTGTTATCTGAAATAGAGGAAGGGATGACTTCTTGTTTCGGTGAGTGAAGAATTTTTTTCAACTCGTAATTAAAGAGACGACTTCTCTTTTATTCTAGGATAAAGGAATGATTGTTTACAGCTCCCTCATATTTCGCATGTGCGAGATCGAGTATTGTTATTGTTGCTGTTGTGATCACTTATATACCATTATTATTTTTTACTTTAATCTAACCAAAAATTATTCATGCACAATTCAATACTATTAACGTTAATTCCATTATTAAGTACACCCATTTCACGACTTAGGCATGTTTTTTAAAATTATTTTTAGTCGGTTAAAAGTCAGTTAATTGAACATTAAAAAAAATTAATGGCTGGTTAATTGAAAGTTTAAAAAATAAAGGTATGAAAAAGGAAGGTGAAAAAAATGAAGTGAACAAAGTTTAAACGGTTTGTTAATTGAACCGTTTAAAAAACTGTTGACGGTTGGTTAATTGAACGTTTAATAAAATAGTTGAATAAAAAAAAGTTAACGCTTAGTTAATTGAACGTTTAAAATATAAAATAATGAAATAGGAAGTGAATAAAAGTAGTTAAAGAAATAATAGTAAAAAAGTTTTTCAAAAAAAGTTACTCGAAGTTAAGAGTAATTACAATAGTGCCATGCAGTGTTGTAAAAAACCCGATTACTTGTCGATTAATCTCCGATTAATCATTTTTAAGAGCAATCCGTTCCGATTTTACAAAATCCGTTTAATTAATCGGTCAACGTCAATTGATGGGTCAAAATCGAATTTGGTAATCAAATTTAGTCAAAGTCAAAATTGGTCAGCATTTTAACATTATTTTAAAACTAGAAATTTATAGTTTTTGAATAAAATCAATAAATTTAGACAATTATGTTAAAGTTTATGTTTATATTTATGATTTTCTTCTATATTTAAACATATAATTTTTGAAATTTAATACTCAAAACTCACTTACAATAAGTATGTAGTTATAACTATAATATAATTAGTTAGATAATACTACCATTTGACATTAGTTGGAGATTCTAGTTCCTCACTTAAGTTTTTCGTTTTCACAGAAACCGAAATAACCAACATAAAAGCATCAATTTTTCAACGATATATGAAAGGAAACAAATCTGGACATAATAATAATAAAAAAAGAAAAAGATATACCACCAAACAGTGGACACGTTAACTAAAACCTTACACAAACATGACAACTAAATAAACTAACATACATATCAAATTATCAACCATCTGGGAAAACAGAACAACCTAAAATAGTCTGAAACCACGGATAAGATAAACCAACAAATAATTTCTAAAAGGTGTTGGTTTATTTGTGAAGACCTGACTTTTTATAAGGGAGATCAGGGGTTCGATCCACATGAGTTGCAATAAATTTCCCTTGAGGTTACTCTCCAATTGCATGGGCCTTGAAGGTGTCGAACGTCTTGCGTTCAAACCTCACCCGAGGGGGTTTTACCACACGCGATACCCTTATGGATTCGTCATGGGGATTTCCTCCTGGGAGGCAGTAGGAATGTAATGTTCGTCACAAGAAATGATTGGGTGGGTGGTTATAGTATCGCGTACAGACCCTCGTTAGTGACTCTTAACCGTCATTAAAAAAAGAAACTAGACGACTCTCGAAGACGAAATACTATAAGCTGGGATCTTTGGAACGTCTTCAAACCCTTTCAGAAACCACGTGAATCTATCGAATTCAGCTCTCGAGATTCCAACATCATGCTCTTCTTCTAGTTCTTATTCTCGGTCTTAATAATATTTCCTTCAACTTTTGCATACAAAATGGAGTTACTGTCGCTAGAAGCAGACACTTCCTTCAGTAAACCCTCCATAACCGATTCAAAGAACCTTTAGAAGAAAATGTCTCATACAACCATATAACACTCTGCCAAATTTCCATCTGACGGTGCGTTAATCATCGGGTCTCATAGTAACAGTTACGCTCTCTAAATGAGACGTTTTCAAAAAGTATTCGCATTTATTGATAACAAGTTTGACTTAAAACATAAGTCTCCTCCATGTAACAAAATACCGAAAGTAGCGTAGAAAATAAGTAACATTGTTTAATAAAATAAACAGTTTAAAATGTGAATCATAATAGTAGAGTCTTTAAATAAACTTGAAGAACTCCAAACATATGTCATGTACCTCTAGTTACAGCGGAAGCTAGTCATATAAGGACCTAAGATAAAGCATGCAAAACGGGTCAACAAATAATGTTGAGTGAATCCACAGGTTTAAGTATTTAACAGCGAGTATTAGACCACGAGATTTAGTACAAAACATTTGTAAAAGTATATACAATCTAATGAGCACTTGAATATAAAGTTATAGCACCACGAATAGTCTAAGACTACACGATTACATTTACTCTATCGAAATATACATTTGATCATGTGTACATGTGTACGAAGTAATAAGCACCCGAGTATGTAGCGGTGAGGCTGTCAAACGTAACAGATCCGTCCCTATGATTCGAGCTTACGTAAGTAATTAAGATATTCAAGCTAAGGGTTTTTTGATCACACTCATATGTATATCATTTTTGTACTCGTGTCTAAATTGTAAAACAGTTTAAGAAAACACCATGTATCTCATCCCAAAAGAAAAGTTTAAATGGGACTGTAGACTCACCATGAGTGCTCAATAAGTAATGCAGTGACCACAAGTAGAGAAGATAGTTACAATCGTATAAAGTAACCTAGATACATATATAGGTTATCATATGAGTCTATTCCAAGTAGTAGTTGATTCATAGTATTAGTTATCCTATTGCTCAGACCGACTCGATTATGTAGTAAAAGTCAACACATATATGCAATCAACAAAAGTCAAACTTAGTCAAGGATGGTCAAACTAAGTCAAACACGTCAGTAGGTCATGTTATAATTGTCATGGATTCAAACCAAATTCGATATATAAGTCTCAGACCTCAGTTTATCATTATTGTGTTTCTAACATATTAGTCATGTAGTTTCATGGCAACGGTACACACACAATTGTACATAACACAAAACGTATATAACCTGGAAATATGACACTTGGTATATATTTATTGGGTTAAAGCCAAAAATAGGCTAGAAACTTACACAAATGTACCGATGTCGCCCACAAACTCATTTCCGTCCTACTGTCGCCTACAAACTTTCAAAAAGTGTACCAATGTAAACAAAAAATTTCAAAAAGTGTACCAATGTAAGCAAAAATGACTTGCTACCGGCTAAACTGGTTAAAATCAACACGTGTCATTCGTGGATTGGATCTTAATTCTTAAAAAATAAAATAAAAATTATCAGGTCAAAATTAGTATGTAACAGGTCAAAACTATAAAATGTTGATATTAGCACATTTTTTGAAAGTTTGTAGGCGACAGTAGGACGGAAATGAGTTTGTGGGCGACATCGGTACATTTGTGTATGTTTGTAGCCTATTTTTGGCTTTAACCCATGTTTATTTCATTCACTTACCTTTTAAAAATGTAAGCCATCATGTCATATCATTTATAGAATTGTACATATAGTTCAATTTGCGCACAACAATTT
Source organism: Rutidosis leptorrhynchoides (assembly GCF_046630445.1). Classification (NCBI taxonomy): domain Eukaryota; kingdom Viridiplantae; phylum Streptophyta; class Magnoliopsida; order Asterales; family Asteraceae; genus Rutidosis; species Rutidosis leptorrhynchoides. The sequence goes on from NC_092333.1 coordinate 528,168,006, forward strand.
CTACTTACGCACCAGCTTTAGAACATTTATCATTTATTGTAGAAAAATGAAAAACACATACTTCCAGTGGGAGATGATCACAAACATCTCACGGTTTAAGTGGTAAAAATAGATAAACTTTTGGTTTAGCCAATTTGTACAGTATTGCACCGAAAGTCTGGTGTTCCGATTTGGACAGATTCTAAACCTAGCGTTTTACGACCCATCTAGCACACAAAGCATAAGGTTTTACATGTTGACATACAAATGTAATTTTCTTAATAACATCCAAATATTAAAATATCAGAAGTCCAAGTCTCAAAACAACTCCTATCTAATGTGATGTCATTTTATGTGCACTCGGGACACATTCTGTCCCATTCAGGTGGTCATTTTCAAATGCATATATTTCAATATCTAGAAACATTTAGGATACAATATCTACATGAAAACTCAAGTACTAATCATATAATTTTCAAATTCTAATAGCATGTGTTCCAGAAATCAATACATTTAATCATACAGGCCTGCTTAAAGTTACAAACGACAAACGTTGTCATGAATATTTATTGAGCATAAAACAAGTTTTAAGAATCCAATTCAATTGATATCTTAGTCTAACATGCATGATTTTTCATAATATAGCAGAAGGTAATCAATTCATGCTCTATATAATAACACAATTTTCTAAGATTCATATTCATGCAATAAACAAGTCGAAAATTCAACTAGTCATAACGGTAGCATAACATAACGAATCATGATTCTTGAGTCTAATAATAATAGTTTTTTGAGAGCTTTTCAAATATGTAATAATATTTTACAATTTATAGGTCCAAGTTTCTATTAGATCAAGTTTCAAATTCAGGATTTAACATAAATATAGCAATCGAACAATTTAACGAATACAGTACAATCAAACACATAGACTTAAGCAATAGACACTAATAAAATATGTGTAACACCGGGCATTTTATATATATATATATATATATACACACACACACACACACACACACACACACAGCGGAAGACTTTACTAATAAACACAATATAAGTCACGTCATTACATTAATTCGTGTAATTAAGTTTAAGTTTATACGATGGTGTTACGTTATTACAAAATATTATTTAAACAAAAGTCCACATCAGAGTAGGGTTGTCAAACATGTCTTCTGCATCAGTACCCATCCCGACTAACGGTATCTAAACCTGCAAGGGGAAAATATGTGGGGGATTAGTGCACCGCTAAGTGAATGGAATCTATCTAACAAGTATAGCTTAACTCACACACAAGTTATATACTAACAACAACACATGCTAACTACCAACTAGCATACAATAAGACAATACGAGGATCGGCGGCTTGTACGAGCACACGACTCTCAGCTAATCGGGCTTGAGTCTACTGATAGTCCCTGCTACTCAATTCACAGTATAGTTATCCAGATGCAGGGGATGCATCGTTCACACTATACTCCACAATCAGTAGCCTATGGACCAAGGTTGTAAAAGTCGCGAGTCGGGGACGCATCGGTAGAGACCTTAAAAGGACGCGTCGGCCGAGTCGGGGATGCGTCGGTCGTTGACCAACGTTGACTTTATTAATAATTTCTTAAATATATATTTATATATGTATAAAATAGGCTATTCTGTACCATAAATTTCTTAAATAAGAACTTGAATTTAAACACAATCAAACTTCAAACTAAATTAATGTTACCGAGTACATAATCAGTAAGGATACAGAGAAAAGAGCGGCCCAAAAAATGAAAACAAACCCTAATTTTAAAACATATCACATCTTGACGAAAGTTGACTGATTTTGACCGTTTTTGACCAACTTTGACCATCTTTGACAGACTTTGACCGAACTTTTAGCTTTGACCGTCTTTTGAGTCGTTTTAAAAAAAACGGGACGGAGAACCCAAAAAAACGACGCATTGGCTGACGCGTTGGCCAAGTCGGACGACTTTTACAACACTACTATGGACCCAACCTCCCCTAGGCACGGTTGACCTCATATGGACTCTAACATCTCTTAGGCACAGTCTCGAGTCCCTAGTCTCCCCAGGCCCGACTGGTGTCATTCATATAGTGTACACATAATTTACACAAACATCAGGCATATTATATTATTCTAACATGGCAATTGAAATGTCCCGTTCTTATCGATTAAAAACGTTCCATATTAATTGATTTCGTTGCGAGGTTTTGACCTCTATATGAGACGTTTTTCAAAGACTGGATTCATTTTTAAAATAAACCATAACCTTTATTTCATAAATAAAGGTTTAAAAAGCTTTACGTAGATTATCAAATAATGATAATCTAAAATATCCTGTTTACACACGACCATTACATAATGGTTTACAATACAAATATGTTACATCGAAATCAGTTTCTTGAATGCAGTTTTTACACAATATCATACAAACATGGACTCCAAATCTTGTCCTTATTTTAGTATACAACAGCGGAAGCTCTTAATATTCACCTGAGAATAAACATGCTTTAAACGTCAACAAAAATGTTGGTGAGTTATAGGTTTAACCTATATATATATATCAAATCGTAACAATAGACCACAAGATTTTATATTTCAATACACATCCCATACATAGAGATAAAAATCATTCATATGGTGAACACCTGGTAACCGACATTAACAAGATGCATATATAAGAATATCCCCATCATTCCGGGACACCCTTCGGATATGATATAAATTTCGAAGTACTAAAGCATCCGGTACTTTGGATGGGGTTTGTTAGGCCCAATAGATCTATCTTTAGGATTCGCGTCAATTAGGGTGTCTGTTCCCTAATTCTTAGATTACCAGACTTGATAAAAAGGGGCATATTCGATTTCGATAATTTAACCATAGAATGTAGTTTCACGTACTTGTGTCTATTTTGTAAATCATTTATAAAACCTGCATGTATTCTCATCCCAAAAATATTAGATTTTAAAAGTGGGACTATAACTCACTTTCACAGATTTTTACTTCGTCGGGAAGTAAGACTTGGCCACTGGTTGATTCACGAACCTATAACAATATATACATATATATTAAAGTATGTTCAAAATATATTTACAACACTTTTAATATATTTTGATGTTTTAAGTTTATTAAGTCAGCTGTCCTCGTTAGTAACCTACAACTACTTGTCCACAGTTAGATGTAAAGAAATAAATCGATAAATATTATCTTGAATCAATCCACGACCCAGTGTATACGTATCTCAGTATTGATCACAACTCAAACTATATATATTTTGGAATCAACCTCAACCCTGTATAGCTAACTCCAACATTCACATATAGAGTGTCTATGGTTGTTCCGAAATATATATAGATGTGTCGACATGATAGGTCGAAACATTGTATACGTGTCTATGGTATCTCAAGATTATATAATATACAATACAAGTTGATTAAGTTATGGTTGGAATAGATTTGTTACCAATTTTCACGTAGCTAAAATGTGAAAAATTATCCAATCTTGTTTTACCCATAACTTCTTCATTTTAAATCCGTTTTGAGTGAATCAAATTGCTATGGTTTCATATTGAACTCTATTTTATGAATCTAAACAGAAAAAGTATAGGTTTATAGTCGGAAAAATAAGTTACAAGTCATTTTTGTAAAGGTAGTCATTTCAGTCGAAAGAACGACGTCTAGATGATCATTTTAGAAAACATACTTCCACTTTGAGTTTAACCATAATTTTTGGATATAGTTTCATGTTCATAATAAAAATCATTTTCTCAGAATAAAAACTTTTAAATCAAGGTTTATCATAGTTTTTAATTAACTAACCCAAAACAGCCCGCGGTGTTACTACGACGGCGTAAATCCGGTTTTACGGTGTTTTTCGTGTTTCCAGGTTTTAAATCATTAAGTTAGCATATCATATAGATATAGAACATGTGTTTAGTTAATTTTAAAAGTCAAGTTAGAAGGATTAACTTTTGTTTGCGAACAAGTTTAGAATTAACTAAACTATGTTCTAGTGATTACGAGTTTAAACCTTCGAATAAGATAGTTATATGTATATGAATCGAATGATGTTATGAACATCATTACTACCTCAAGTTTAGTAGGTAAACCTACTGGAAGTGACAAGAAATGATCTAGCTTCAAAGGATCTTGGATGGCTTGAAAGTTCTTGAAGTAGGATCATGACACAAAAACAAGTTCAAGTAAGATTTTTACTCGAATTAAGATAGTTTATAGTTATAGAAATTGAATCAAAGTTTGAATATGAATATTACCTTGAATAAGAAAGATAACCTACTGTATATAACAAAGGTTTCTTGATCTTAGATGATTACTTAGAATGGATTAGAAAGCTTGGAAGTAAATTAGTAAACTTGAAGGGATTTTTGAAGTGTTCTTGAAGTGTTCTTCCTATGATGATTATAGCTTGATTCTTGAAGTGATTTTTGATGAAGTTGATGATTAACTACTGGAAAAATACGTTTATAATAGTGTGTGTGTGTGTGTTGAGAGAGAATTAGAAAGAGAATTGGAAGTGAAATGGAGTGAATGATGAGTGGTAATTGGTGAGTGGTGAGTGGGGTTAAAAGGAGTTCTAATTAGTTGACTAGCTCATGGTAGAAGTTAAAATTGATTAGTCATACATGACATAATCAAGAGTGGAATCCCATGCTAGTTCCTATTGGTATATACCCATAGTAAGTACGTTTTGAAGCTGTGTATAATACGGGTAAGAATACGACTAGAATTCTTGATGAAAGAAAAGAATGGAAAAGTAACTGTAACCATTTTCGTTAAGTATGAGTGTTTTGATATATGTCTTGAAGTCTTTCAAAAGTATTTTAATACATCTAAATACACTACATGTATATACATTTTAACTGAGTCGTTAAGTCATCGTTAGTCGTTACATGTAAGTGTTGTTTTGAAACCTTTAAGTTAACGATCTCAATTAATGTTGTTAACCCATTGTTTATTATATCTAATGAGATGTTAAATTATTATATTATCATGATATTATGATATATTAATATATCTTAATATGATATATATACATTTAAATGTCGTTACAACGATAATCGTTACATATATGTCTCCAATTTCAAATTCTATATCTTTTCTTTTAATGTCAGCGTAGCTCTTTTGTCGACTTTGGGCGGTTTTCAACCGTTGTTGAATTTGGATGATCTTCTCGGTAGTTTCTTGTATAATCTCCGGACCCGTAATCTGTCTATCCCCCACTTCACTCCAACAAATCGGAGACCTGCGCTTTCTACCATAAAGTGCTTCAAACGGCGCCATCTCAATGCTTGAATGGTAGCTGTTGTTGTAGGAAAATTCTGCTAACGGTAGATGTCGATCCCAACTGTTTCCGAAATTAATAACACATGCTCGTAGCATGTCTTCAAGCGTTTGTATCGTCCTTTCGCTCTGCCCATCAGTTTGTGGATGATAGGCAGTACTCATGTCTAGACGAGTTCCTAATGCTTGCTGTAATGTCTGCCAGAATCTTGAAATAAATCTGCCATCCCTATCAGAGATAATAGAGATTGGTATTCCATGTCTGGAGACGACTTCCTTCAAATACAGTCGTGCTAACTTCTCCATCTTGTCATCTTCTCTTATTGGCAGGAAGTGTGCTGATTTGGTGAGACGATCAACTATTACCCAAATAGTATCAAAACCACTTGCAGTCCTTGGCAATTTAGTGATGAAATCCATGGTAATGTTTTCCCATTTCCATTCTGGGATTTCGGGTTGTTGAAGTAGACCTGATGGTTTCTGATGCTCAGCTTTGACCTTAGAACACGTCAAACATTCTCCTACGTATTTAGCAACATCGGCTTTCATACCCGGCCACCAAAAATGTTTCTTGAGATCCTTGTACATCTTCCCCGTTCCAGGATGTATTGAGTGTCATACCCCGTCCAAAATCTTCCGAACGAATACAATAACATATGGTACCATCGCGATGAACGGACCTCTATATGCCTTGAAAGACTCCATGTAATGTCTCTAAAATGAGTAAATGCATAGCGGAAGATTTCTTTCATACCTGAGAATAAACATGCTTTCAAGTGTCAACCAAAAGGTTGGTGAGTTCATAGGTTTATCTTAAAACAATAAAATTCATCATTTTGATAGACCACAAGATTTAAATGCTGCATGGTACAAATGGGCCCAAATCCTATACCCACCTGTAACGTACATGCGATATCTTTTAACTATAGTACACCTTTCTCGTGTACGAAATTATCTTTCATAAATCTTAGTAACCGTACACATATCTCATGCACAAAAATAACATACACATAACCTGTGTATAAAATCATTCTCTCGATACATAACATTCATATCAATTGGTGGCAATTATCAGGTCCACATAATTCAATGGTGGCAATTATCAAGTCCACATAATTCAAAGGTGGCAATTATCATGTCCACATAATTCAACGGTGGCAATTATCATGTCCACATAATTCAACAATAATCCGCAGAACTTCTGTCTGCATAATAATTCATTCGAGGAATGTTTTGCTTGTGTCTATCTCGTCAAACATTTATAAAAGCATTTCATGTATTCGCAGTTCAAAATATATTTCAAAGGCATTTAATAAAGCAGTTGTAAAAACAGCGCATGTATTCTCAGTCCCAAAAATGTAAAGAGTAAAAGGGAGCAAATGAACTCACCATACTGTATTTCGTAGTAAAAATACATATAACATCATTGAACAAGTGAAAGGTTGGCCTCGGATTCACGAACCTATATCATTTATATATATATTAACACATATAATTAACATGTAATAATAATCAAACCCGTTTGTATATGTTAATTATATATTTCTTATTTAAAATAGTAATGTAATATTTTTATAGTTATTATATATGTATTTGATATATTTTTGTATCAATAACTTATGGTTCGTTAAAATAATGACTTTACTAATACTAAAATAGTGTTAATAATAATAATAATAATAATAATAATAATAATAATAATAATGCAGAAGAATGATGGTGGTTATGTAAACGAAATAGAAAATTTAAAATGGTTCGATGGGATGTGGTCCGTAGGTGGCTTTGGGGTTCGGTTGTTTGCAGCAATTCGTAAACAGAAACAGGAAGTACCCAGCATCATGTGAAGTGGTTTAGATGTTGAAGGTGGTGGCAACGAGGGTGATTGTTTGTCGATCATCGATAATGCATTTTGTTTCATTTGTATAGTACATTTCCCTTTCAACATCGAACACCCAACGACCCTGAAACAAGTTACACTTGTTATGTTCATCGGTTGAGTTTGCGTGCGTTGTAACTGGATTAACTAACCAGAGATCGAAGAACTTTACCATATTAAGATGAGTTGTGATTAGAAGGGCTTAAGTTATAGATGAAAAGATGAATTGTTTTGAGTTGATGAGGATATAGGGTGACGGTTCTTGGAACTTAAACTAGCAAATAGTTTTATTTAATTCTATATCCTCTAATTTAAGATGTCTATATGTATGCACAAATAAAGTAGCACAGTATCTACTAATAATTAAGTATACACATGCTTTCACACAGAATAGATAGTAATTAATTAGTGATTGTAATCAATCATAAACAGTGTTTAAATAGTAATATTAATATAATATAACTTTCACATGAATTACAATGTGCGCATTCAATAACAGTGTATAATATATTATATTATATATTTAGATAACAAGTCATGAATTGAAATAGAAAAACAATAAACGAATAGTAATCAATCAAGTTCTCATGAAATATAATTGTATGCATCCTACCGACAGTTTTCACGGACTGTGTTATATCGTGACCATTGCTAAACGGTTAGAATATAAAAGTGTTCCTAAAAATCCCAAATTTTTAGATTAGATATATTTAATTATTTCACTCATTAACTGTTTGAAACCTGATCAAAAAGGTTCGATAATTATTTATTTTCTGTTCCAATTTATATGTATGGGGTGCTAATATTCAAACTTAAAATTGTAAAAATATTTTTAACAAATTTAAAATCTTCGTAATCAATTTACAGTCCATCTTTTATTTCAATCCTTCATGAACATGTACAACATCTATATTAAAACTAACAAAACATCAACCGAGTGTTACTGACGTTTACTAATTAAGCTCTAAATCATTCCTTTTCCAATTACTATCTCTCTAAATATAATCATTTTTAAATAACAAGTTTTATCACATAAATATATATTATATATTTTTAAACAAATAGATTTAATATTATTTTATATATTTACAAGTAGTATTTATATACATATTTATATATACATATATATATATCTAATTACATTTAGTTGTTCGTGAATCGTCGAGAACAGTCGAAGGGTAATTGCATTCATAAAAGATAGTTCAAAATCTTTGAAACTCAACCTAACAGACTTTGCTTATCGTGTCAAAGATATTAAATCGTGTCGAGAGTTTGATTTAAAATTAGTTGAAATTTTCCGGGTCACTACAGTACCTACCCGTTAAAGAAATTTCGTCCCGAAATTTGAGTGAGGTGGTCATGGCTTACAATAAAAATGTTTTCATGACCAATATGAGTTGATAATTAGAGGTTTATCATCATTGAATAATAATGATAAAATAAATTGATTATTCTAAGAATACGAGTGAAGCTATCGCAAAAGAGTGAATTGAAGAAAATAAGGTTTTTCCTTAGCTTTTGATGTAAACAGGGTTGAATTCCGGAATTCATGGGATTTATAGGAAATATTCGAAATCAAAAAGATTTGATTCTTCGGTGAGTAAGGAAATTAAGATCTCTATAATTAAATACGGTGATCTGCCTCGATTACTCTGTCTGATATTTCCATTATAAATTAAGCTCTTCTGTTCCATGATTCTCACCATTTTTATACTTTCTTTCTTAGTTCGTACATCCAAAAGATTGTGAAAATGCTTAATCCACTTCTAATCTTTGATATTTTCCTAATTATCATTTCTGTCATCCTTCTTTTCAATCTTCAATCAGAAGAATCTGTTTACTTCTACTATTACCTTGGGGTGATACTATTCTTAATTATACCGTGTCTTTATATTGTTATTCGTATTAATATCCATGGTTTGTAACCTCCGTGTTGTTATTGGGCTTTATATTTTCTCTTATATTTTGGGGCTCTTTGCCTTTTTATTATCCTCCCGACCTCTAGTAAAGCGAGTAATGATCCAGAATTCGTAAGTATGGAGTTTCGTATGAACTTAATGTTCTAATCGAGAAAGAACGTAATAACACGATTTGATTTGTCAATTTACCAGATTCACTGAGAATAGAACTATCAAGAATATACTTTCTTGATATGTTCAGAAGTTAAGCAGAATGACAGAGTTATGTAACATGGCACATGATGACGTTATGATCTGTGAATCATCACGTTCCATTAGAAACTCAGCATGACTTACTGTAATATAATCACGTTGATCAAGTGTCATTATATTATACTAACTCATGCATCAATTCCCAACATTACTTCAATAACATTCATATTTTAAGCTCAAAAGTTTACAGAATATAGAAACTAACAGTTTCTATATGATGTAATACTGATAGCACAAAGAGATTAATGATTTCAGATAAGAATAGTTATAAAAATATCTCCAGAAATATGGAGGATATTTATAATGAAAGATACGATAATATCTCGGAATATCTAAGATCAGAGGATGATAGAAACTATTGTCTGCAAGGGTTTAGAGTAAGGAGCAAGATATTCACTAAATACTTTAGCAGACATTGAATCATTTGGATTCTTTGAAGTCAAACTTATTCTTTGTGATTTGTCCACGGCTTTCTTCATAGTTTCGCATAATCTGCTTTTCGGTACTAAATTTTCTATTGAATGTTTCCAATATAATGATACACAGGAAGCATGAAGAGGTATATAATTTCGGACGAGAATATTTATGAAAATATCCTCAGAAATATCGAAGATATTGATGATGATATTTTGGAATTTCTAAGTTCGATGGTTGATGGAGAAAGATTTTTCGCAAGATTTTAACATGACTTCGGAGCAAGATATTCTCTAAAGATTTCAACGGATCCAGAATTATCTGGATTCTTTGAATATAGGGTATGGTCCTTGTATTTGTCATTAGTCTCCTTCATGGTTAACTTTATCCGTTTTCTAGTTCCAACTTTTCTGAGCTTTTCCAACATTCAGAGTATCGATTCGTAAACTGGGTGCCTTTTCAAAATTTCAGAATTGAAGATCGTAATCCTAGGAAATAATTGTTATATGTATACATATAACTATTGAGTAGAAATGCTACGAGATTCGAAATACTGATTGCTGATTCCCGGTAATTGGTATGGCAATTCTTGTTACAAGATGCGGATGAGTACATGATGGGACTTCAATAGATAAATATAGTGATTTGTCGGAGGGATTTAAACCAAGGAGCGACGAGGTTGCTGCTACATCTGCTGGTAATATGGTGGAATTTAATAAAAAGTTCCCCGGTAACAATAAAAGAGCACACATATAAATCAAGGTTATAATAAGGTTGTTCCGTACGAAAAGTCAAAGTTGACTTGCTGAAGCTGTGACAAAATTGGCTACTTTGAAAAGGGATCGCAAAGTTATTTTTTGCTAATAAATGCCAAAGGATCTGACGCGACTACGTGTTAAACTTTTACTCAGTTGCCGAGAGTTTCTCAGGTGCAATACTATATACATAAATCTTTCCTTCCGTAGATGAAGTGCGGTTGGTTCATCCTCTCGATTGAGGCGTTTTCAAGAATCATGAAAGGTTTGAATGCATATAGTAATCGTCAAGATACAATGAGGTTTAAGATGAGATCAAGTGGCAAACTTGAAGAATTTTTTAGTTTCATATGTTATAATCAATATTTTAATTCATTTTTATTTGTCCAATGTGATTAGTCCACAGTCGATAGTCCACAGTTAACAATTCAATAATTCATATATAGTTTAATATATAATATTCGAATTAATTAATACGTATCGTGACCCATGTACATGTCTCAGACTCGATCACAACTCAAATTATATATATTATTGTAGAATCAACCTCAACCCTGTATAGAGAACTCGTTCATTACTGCATATAGAGTGTCTATGGTTATTCTAAATAATATATATAAATGCGTCGATATGATATGTCAAAACCTTGTATACGTGTCCCGATATTTATAGGTAGTAAGAATAAATAACAAAAATTAAATGATGATAAATAAAGTGCGTAAAGTAAATAACAGAATTTAAATGACGATAAATAAAATTACGAGAATTAAAATTGCGATAAAATAAATTGCGATAATTAAATTGCGATAAATAAAATGTAATCAGTTAGCTAGGAACAGTTAGCTAGGAACAATTAGCGTGTATTCTTAACAAAATTTCTCATAGTTAATTTGTTTGTTTCTAACAAATTTTATTTTGTCAAATGTTTTCTTCATTATGCCACTTGTTGGATTCTGATAGGTCAAAATCCAAATATGAAATTGAATGAATATGGTTATTCTGTGGTGAACGGATTCGTATATCTGTGGATGTAAGTAGGATAGTAAACGACTGTTGAATCAGCTTCGAAGAATGTACAGTGTAACTTATTAATGTGAAATCTGAATATTCCTCAGGTATTACCTACCCGTTAAAATATTTTCAAAATTAACACTTTTTACGAAAGAATTTTTAATTACAATCTTTATGAAAACATATATACATATATATTTTCTTCAGATGTAATCACGGATTCATTGAGTTAATATGATATTAAACTCATTTGATTTACCGTTTGAACTATAATACATAATCTCTAAAACATTTAGAGATTACTTAATCACCATGAAGAACGAAGATAATTGATGTAGAACGATACGTAGAACGAAGATCATACTCGAAGTACAGATGGTGATATTGAGGCATGGATTGTTGATGGTACTGATGCTGTTATTGATGGTACTACTGGTGCCGGTGATGTTGCTGAAGCTGGTACGTTTTGCACCATATTTTCCAAGGCTACAACTCGGGTGCGAAGCTCGTTGACTTCTTCTATTACACCGGGATGATTGTCAATTGGAACAAACGGATGAATAAGGTTTAGAATTTTAGATAGAATATAATCGTGGCGAGATATTCGGGAAATAAGGGTGAAAATGGTGTTTCGGATTGGTTCGCCGATAAGTGCTTCAGATTCTTCACCAAGAGGTGAAGTTGGTTGGTGGAAAGGATCGCCTTCTTCGCGTCTCCATTGATTAAGTCGACTACGAACACATCAGATGAATTGGGGATGACTGATTGGTTGATTCATTCTGGTGACGCTGATAGGTGAAACTCCATATCGGAATAGCTGTCGGAATCCGAGGAATTCGAACTGGTTGAGGGATTCATCTCGTATGATTAGATGAAGAATTTTCGATAAGAAATAGATTATAGGATGTAGGTTAGTACCCTGAAATACATAATTTACATATGCATATATAATACTAAAATCCCATAAGTTACGGAGGAATCTACAGAAGCTGTCAGGCAAAGGTAACAATAACAGATATGCTTGGATATGAATTTATCTATACACTGTCTATGCAATAGAGGCAGTAAGACATGTCTAGACTAAGAATGATAAGCAAGTGATTCTCTAAGAATGATAAGCAGGTAATTTTCGACACGAAATGATAAGCAAAACTTTTGACATGCAGATACGGTCGAAGTCCAGACTCACTAATGCATCCTAATGACTTATCAGTTAGACACACTAATGCAAACTTGGTTCGCTAAGACAACCTGGCTCTGTTACCACATGTCATACCCCGTCCAAAATCTTCCGAACGAATACAATAACATATGGTACCATCGCGATGAACGGACCTCTATATGCCTTGAACGACTCCATGTAATGTCTCTAAAATGAGTAAATGCAAAGCGGAAGATTTCTTTCATACCTGAGAATAAACATGCTTTCAAGTGTCAACCAAAAGGTTGATGAGTTCATAGGTTTATCTTAAAACAATAAAATTCATCATTTTGATAGACCACAAGATTTAAATGCTGCATGGTACAAATGGGCCCAAATCCTATACCCACCTGTAATGTACATGCGATATCTTTTAAATATAGTACACCTTTCTCGTGTACGAAATCATCTTTCATAAATCTTAGTAACCGTACACATATCTCATGCACAAAAATAACATACACATAACCTGTGTATAAAATCATTCTCTCGATACATAACATTCATATCAATTGGTGGCAATTATCATGTCCACATAATTCAATGGTGGCAATTATCATGTCCACATAATTCAATGGTGGCAATTATCATGTCCACATAATTCAACGGTGGCAATTATCATGTCCACATAATTCAACAATAATCCGCAGAACTTTTGTCTGCATAATAATTCATTCGAGGAATGTTTTGCTTGTGTCTATCTCGTCAAACATTTATAAAAGCATTTCATGTATTCGCAGTTCAAAATATATTTCAAAGGCATTTAATAAAGCAGTTGTAAAAACAGCGCATGTATTCTCAGTCCCAAAAATGTAAAGAGTAAAAGGGAGCAAATGAACTCACCATACTGTATTTCGTAGTAAAAATACATATAACATCATTGAACAAGTGAAAGGTTGGCCTCGGATTCACGAACCTATATCATTTATATATATATTAACACATATAATTAACATGTAATAATAATCAAACCCGTTTGTATATGTTAATTATATATTTCTTATTTAAAATAGTAATGTAATATTTTTTTAGTTATTATATATGTATTTGATATATTTTTGTATCAATAACTTATGGTTCGTTAAAATAATGACTTTACTAATACTAAAATAGTGTTAATAATAATAATAATAATAATAATAATAATAATAATAATAATAATAATAATAATAATAATAATAATAATAATAATAATAATAATGCAGAAGAATGATGGTGGTTATGTAAACGAAATAGAAAATTTAAAATGGTTCGATGGGATGTGGTCCGTAGGTGGCTTTGGGGTTCGGTTGTTTGTAGCAATTCGTAAACAGAAACAGGAAGTACCCAGCATCATGTGAAGTGGTTTAGATGTTGAAGGTGGTGGCATCGAGGGTGGTTGTTTGTCGATCATTGATAATGCATTTTGTTTCATTTGTATAGTACATTTCCCTTTCAACATCGAACACCCAACGACCCTGAAATAAGTTACACTTGTTATGTTCATCGGTTAAGTTTGCGTGCGTTGTAACTGGATTAACTAACCAGAGATCGAAAAATTTTACCATATTAAGATGAGTTGTGATTAGAAGGGCTTAAGTTATAGATGAAAAGATGAATTGTTTTGAGTTGATGAGGATATAGGGTGACGGTTCTTGGAACTTAAACTAGCAAATAGTTTTATTTAATTCTATATCCTCTAATTTAAGATGTCTATATGTATGCACAAATAAAGTAGCACAGTATCTACTAATAATTAAGTATACACATGCTTTCACACAGAATAGATAGTAATTAATTAGTGATTGTAATCAATCATAAACAGTGTTTAAATAGTAATATTAATATAATATAACTTTCACATGAATTACAATGTGCGCATTCAATAACAGTGTATAATATATTATATTATATATTTAGATAACAAGTCATGAATTGAAATAGAAAAACAATAAACGAATAGTAATCAATCAAGTTCTCGTGAAATATAATTGTATGCATCCTACCGACAGTTTTCACGGACTGTGTTATATCGTGACCATTGCTAAACGGTTAGAATATAAAAGTGTTCCTAAAAATCCCAAATTTTTAGATTAGATATATTTAATTATTTCACTCATTAACTGTTTGAAACCTGATCAAAAAGGTTCGATAATTATTTATTTTCTGTTCCAATTTATATGTATGGGGTGCTAATATTCAAACTTAAAATTGTAAAAATATTTTTAACAAATCTAAAATCTTCGTAATCAATTTACAGTCCATCTTTTATTTCAATCCTTCATGAACATGTACAACATCTATATTAAAACTAACAAAACATCAACCGAGTGTTACTGACGTTTACTAATTAAGCTCTAAATCATTCCTTTTCCAATTACTCTCTCTCTAAATATAATCATTTTTAAATAACAAGTTTTATCACATAAATATATATTATATATTTTTAAACAAATAGATTTAATATTATTTTATATATTTACAAGTAGTATTTATATACATATTTATATATACATATATATATATCTAATTACATTTAGTTGTTCGTGAATCGTCGAGAACAGTCGAAGGGTAATTGCATTCATAAAAGATAGTTCAAAATCTTTGAAACTCAACCTAACAGACTTTGCTTATCGTGTCAAAGATATTAAATCGTGTCGAGAGTTTGATTTAAAATTAGTTGAAATTTTCCGGGTCACTACATTGAGTATCTGGTTTTATGAGCTTCTCTTAGTACCATTTCTCTCATATCTCCAAATTTTGGTACCCAAATCCTTTCAGCCCTATACCGGGTTCCGTCTTCCCGAATATTAAGATGCTGCTCCGATCCTTTGGGTATTTCATCCTTTAAATTTCCTTCTTTTAAAACTCCTTGTTGCGCCTCCTTTATTTGAGTAGTAAGGTTATTATGAATCATTATATTCATAGATTTTACTCGAATGGGTTCTCTGTCCTTCCTGCTAAAGGCATCGGCTACCACATTTGCCTTCCCCGGGTGGTAACGAATCTCAAAGTCGTAATCATTCAATAATTCAATCCACCTACGCTGCCTCATATTCAGTTGTTTCTGATTAAATATGTGTTGAAGACTTTTGTGGTCGGTATATATAATACTTTTGACCCCATATAAGTAGTGCCTCCAAGTCTTTAATGCAAAAACAACCGCGCCTAATTCCAAATCATGCGTCGTATAATTTTGTTCGTGAATCTTCAATTGTCTAGTCGCATAAGCAATCACCTTCGTTCATTGCATTAATACACAACCGAGACCTTGCTTTGATGCGTCACAATAAATCACAAAATCATCATTCCCTTCAGGCAATGACAATATAGGTGCCGTAGTTAGCTTTTTCTTCAATAACTGAAACGCTTTCTCTTGTTCATCATTCCATTCAAATTTCTTCCCTTTATGCGTTAATGCAGTCAAGGGTTTTGCTATTCTGGAAAAGTCTTGGATGAACCTTCTGTAGTAACCAGCTAGTCCTAAAAACTGGCGTATGTGTTTCGGAGTTTTCGGGGTTTCCCACTTTTCAACAGTTTCTATCTTTGCCGGATCCACCTTAATACCTTCTTTGTTCACTATGTGACCGAGGAATTGAACTTCTTCCAACCAAAATGCACACTTTGAAAACTTAGCGTACAATTCTTCCTTCCTCAATACTTCTAACACTTTTCTCAAATGTTCACCGTGTTCTTGGTCATTCTTTGAGTAAATAAGTATGTCATCAATGAAAACAATGACAAACTTGTCAAGGTATGGTCCACACACTCGGTTCATAAGGTCCATGAACACAGCTGGTGCATTAGTTAAACCAAACGGCATGACCATAAACTCGTAATGACCGTAACGTGTTCTGAAAGCAGTCTTTGGAATATCATCTTCTTTCACCCGCATTTGATGATACCCGGAACGTAAGTCAATCTTTGAATAAACAGACGAGCCTTGTAGTTGATCAAATAAGTCGTCGATTCTCGGTAGTGGGTAGCGGTTCTTGATGGTAAGTTTGTTCAACTCTCGGTAGTCGATACACAACCTGAATGTACCATCTTTCTTCTTGACAAACAAAATAGGAGCTCCCCACGGTGATGTGCTTGGTCGAATGAAACCACGCTCTAAAAGTTCTTGTAATTAGCTTTGCAGTTCTTTCATCTCGCTGGGTGCGAGTCTGTAAGGAGCATGAGCTATTGGTGCAGCTCCTGGTACAAGATCTATTTGAAATTCAACGGATCGATGTGGGGGTAATCCCGATAATTCTTTCGGAAATACATCGGGAAATTCTTTTGCGACGGGAACATCATTGATGCTCTTTTCTTCAGTTTGTACTTTCTTGACGTGTGCTAGAACAGCATAGCAACCTTTTCTTATTAGTTTTTGTGCCTTCAAATTACTAATAAGATGTAGCTTCGTGTTGCCCTTTTCTCCGTACACCATTAAGGGTTTTCCTTTTTCTCGTATAATGCGAATTGCATTTTTGTAACAAACGATCTCTGCTTTCACTTCTTTCAACCAGTCCATACCGATTATCACATCAAAACTCCCTAACTCTACTGGTATCAAATCAATCTTAAATGTTTCGCTAACCAGTTTAATTTCTCGATTCCGACATATATTATCTGCTGAAATTAATTTACCATTTGCTAATTCGAGTAAAAATTTACTATCCAAAGGCGTCAATGGACAACTTAGTTTAGCACAAAAATCTCTACTCATATAGCTTCTATCCGCACCCGAATCAAATAAAACGTAAACAGATTTATTGTCAATAAGAAACGTACCCGTAACAAGCTCCGGGTCTTCCTGTGCCTCTGCCGCATTAATATTGAAAACTCTTCCGCGGCCTTGTCCATTCGTGTTCTCCTGGTTCGGACAATTTCTAATAATGTGGCCCGGTTTTCCACATTTATAACAAACTACATTGGCATAACTTGCTCCGACACTACTTGCTCTGCCATTACTCGTTCCGACACCATTTGTTCCTTTCGTTCTATTAACCCCTGGTCCGTAGACCTCACACTTCGCCGCGCTATGACCATTTCTTTTACACTTGTTGCAAAATTTGGTGCAGAACCCCGAGTGATACTTTTCACACCTTTGGCATAGCTACTTCTGATTGTTGTTGTTGTTGCGGTTATTATTGTTGTTGGGATGATTGTTGTAGTTGCTGTTGCTGTTGTTGTTGTTGTTGTTGTTGTTGTTGTTGTTGTTGTTGTTTTTGTTGTTGTTGTTGTTGTTGTTGTTGTTGTTGGGCCATTTGTTGTAGTTGCGATTGATGTTGCGATTGTTGGGATAATTGTTGCGATTATTGTTGTAATTGTTGTTGTTGTTGTATTGGTGATTCTTATCACCGTTTTCCTCCCACTTTCTTTTGACTTGCTTCACATTGGCCTCTTCAGCAGTCTGTTCTTTAATTTCTTTCTTCAATCTGGTTCACTAGTTTGTGAGCCATTCTACATGCCTGTTGTATGGAGGCGGGCTCGTGTGAACTTATATCTTCTTGGATTCTTTCCGGTAATCCTTTCACAAACGCGTCGATCTTCTCTTCCTCATCTTCGAATGCTCCCGGACACAATAGGCACAATTCTTTGAATCGTCTTTCGTACGTGGTAATATCAAATCCTTGGGTTCGTAACCCTCTAAGTTCTGTCTTGAGCTTATTGACCTCGGTTCTGGGACGATACTTCTCGTTCATCAAGTGCTTGAATGCTGACCACGGTAGTGCGTACGCATCGTCTTGTCCCACTTGCTCTAGATAGGTATTCCACCATGTTAACGCAGAACCTGTGAAGGTATGCGTAGCGTACTTCACTTTGTCCTCTTCAGTACACTTACTTATGGCAAACACCGATTCGACCTTCTCGGTCCACCGTTTCAATCCGATCGGTCCTTCGGTTCCATCAAATTCCAAAGGTTTGCAGGCAGTGAATTCTTTGTAGGTGCATCCTACACGATTTCCTGTACTGCTAGATCCAAGGTTATTGTTGGTATGTAGTGCAGCCTGTACTGCGGCTATGTTTGAAGCTAGAAAAGTATGGAATTCCTCTTCATTCATATTCACGGTGTGTTGAGTAGTCGGTGCCATTTCCTTCAAAATAGTCAAATGGAACATGTTAATCATACAGAATATTAAGAGTAGTTAATAGTATTTCGTAGCATAATATGAACTCATTTATAAAAGCTTTTTCTTCATATTAGCGTTTTATAAGTTTAAATTCGGGTAGTACCTACCCGTTAAGTTCATACTTAGTAGCTAATATACAATTCAACTACTACAATTCTATATGAAAAACTGATTATAATAATATTTCGCGTTCAAACTTTTACACAATATTTTACAAACTTACAATACCGCTTATTTTACATATAGCATGAAATATAGCACACAATAAATTTGATACAAGATGGTTGTGAAGATAATTCTAGCTAGTACACAAGTCGTTCAGCAAAGGCAATAAAGACACGTAATTCATACGTCCAGAAACAAGTCATGCATTCTGGTTTTACTAGGATTACTTCCCATCCTTGGTCTTGTGGAACATAACCGTTATGGCCGTTGATAAGACAGCGTGTTGTAACGTCGTCAAAGGGACGAGGGTTACGTAATGTCCAACAGTCCCGTAACAATCTAAAAACCTCATTTCTTACCCCAATTACCAACTCCGTCACTTGTGGGAACGTTTTGTTTAATAGTTGTAGGCCGATGTTCTTGTTCTCACTTTGGTGAGAAGCGAACATTACTAATCCGTAAGCATAACATGCTTCTTTATGTTGCATGTTAGCTGCTTTTTCTAAATCACGAAGTCCAATATTCGGATATATTGAGTCAAAATAATTTCTTAACCCATTGCGTAAAATAGCATTTGGGTTCCCCGCAATATATGCGTCAAAGTAAACACATCGTAACTTATGGATTTCCCAATGTGATATCCCCCATCTTTCGAACGAAAGCCTTTTATAAACCAAGGCATTCTTGGAACGTTCTTCGAATGTCTTACAAACTGATCTCGCCTTAAATAGTTGTGCCGAAGAATTCTGACCGACTCTAGACAAGATTTCATCAATCATGTCTCCGGGTAGGTCTCTTAAAATATTGGGTTGTCTATCCATTTTGTGTTTTTATACTGTAAAATAGACAAGAGTTAGATTCATAAAAAAAAATACTTATTAATACAAGCAATTTTTACATATATCATAAAGCATAAGCACACTATATTACATATATTACACCACACGAATACAACTATATTATTCTGACTCGCTTGTTTCTTCTTTTTCGGTTTTGGTTCGTTTTGCCAAGTTTCTAGGGATATATGATGTTCCCCTAATACGAGCCATCGTTTTCCACATTGGTTTAGAAAAACCTGGTGGTTTAGAAGTTCCCGGGTCATTGTTACAACTTAAGGACTTCGGGGGTTGACGATACATATAAAGTTCATCGTGGTTGGAATTAGATTTCTCTATTTTTATGCCCTTTCCCTTATTATTTTCTTTTGCCTTTTTAAATTCAGTTGGGGTAATTTCTATAACATCATCGGAATTCTCGTCAGAATCCGATTCATCGAAGAATTGGTAATCCTCCCAATATTTTGCTTCCTTAGCGGAAACACCATTGACCATAATTAACCTTGGTCGGTTGGTTGAGGATTTTCTTTTACTTAACCGTTTTATTATTTCCCCCACCGGTTCTATTTCTTCATCCGGTTCCGATTCTTCTTCCGGTTCCGATTCTTCTTCTGGTTCCGACTCTTCTTCCGGTTCCTCTTCGGGAACTTGTGAATCAGTCCACGAATCATTCCAATTTACATTTGACTCTTCATTATTATTAGGTGAGTCAATGGGACTTGTTCTAGAGGTAGACATCTATCACATAATATCAAACGCGTTAAGAGATTAATATATCACATAATATTCACATGTTAAAAATATATAGTTTCCAACAAAATTTGTTAAGCAATCATTTTTCAAGTAAACACGGTCGAAGTCCAGACTCACTAATGCATCCTAACAAACTCGATAAGACACACTAATGTAAAATTTTGGTTCTCTAAGACCAACGCTCGGATACCAACTGAAATGTCCCGTTCTTATTGATTAAAAACGTTCCATATTAATTGATTTCGTTGCGAGATTTTGACCTCTATATGAGACGTTTTTCAAAGACTGCATTCATTTTTAAAATAAACCATAACCTTTATTTCATAAATAAAGGTTTAAAAAGCTTTACGTAGATTATCAAATAATGATAATCTAAAATATCCTGTTTACACACGACCATTACATAATGGTTTACAATACAAATATGTTACATCGAAATCAGTTTCTTAAATGCAGTTTTTACACAATATCATACAAACATGGACTCCAAATCTTGTCCTTATTTTAGTATGCAACAGCGGAAGCTCTTAATATTCACCTGAGAATAAACATGCATTAAACGTCAACAAAAATGTTGGTGAGTTATAGGTTTAACCTATATATATCAAATCGTAACAATAGACCACAAGATTTCATATTTCAATACACATCCCATACATAGAGATAAAAATCATTCATATGGTGAACACCTGTTAACCGACATTAACAAGATGCATATATAAGAATATCCCCATCATTCCGGGACACCCTTCGGATATGATATAAATTTCGAAGTACTAAAGCATCCGGTACTTTGGATGGGGTTTGTTAGGCCCAATAGATCTATCTTTAGGATTCGCGTCAATTAGGGTGTCTGTTCCCTAATTCTTAGATTACCAGACTTAATAAAAAGGGGCATATTCGATTTCGATAATTCAACCATAGAATGTAGTTTCACGTACTTGTGTCTATTTTGTAAATCATTTATAAAACCTGCATGTATTCTCATCCCAAAAATATTAGATTTTAAAAGTGGGACTATAACTCACTTTCACAGATTTTTTACTTCGTCGGGAAGTAAGACTTGGCCACTGGTTGATTCACGAACCTATAACAATATATACATATATATTAAAGTATGTTCAAAATATATTTACAACACTTTTAATATATTTTGATGTTTTAAGTTTATTAAGTCAGCTGTCCTCGTTAGTAACCTACAACTACTTGTCCACAGTTAGATGTAAAGAAATAAATCAATAAATATTATCTTGAATCAATCCACGACCCAGTGTATACGTATCTCAGTATTGATCACAACTCAAACTATATATATTTTGGAATCAACCTTAACCCTGTATAGCTAACTCCAACATTCACATATAGAGTGTCTATGGTTGTTCCGAAATATATATAGATGTGTCGACATGATAGGTTGAAACATTGTATACGTGTCTATGGTATCTCAAGATTACATAATATACAATACAAGTTGATTAAGTTATGGTTGGAATAGATTTGTTACCAATTTTCACGTAGCTAAAATGAGAAAAATTATCCAATCTTGTTTTACCCATAACTTCTTCATTTTAAATCCGTTTTGAGTGAATCAAATTGCTATGGTTTCATATTGAACTATATTTTATGAATCTAAACAGAAAAAGTATAGGTTTATAGTCAGAAAAATAAGTTACAAGTCGTTTTTGTAAAGGTAGTCATTTCAGTCGAAAGAACGACGTCTAGATGACCATTTTAGAAAACATACTTCCACTTTGAGTTTAACCATAATTTTTGGATATAGTTTCATATTCATAATAAAAATCATTTTCACAGAATAACAACTTTTAAATCAAGGTTTATCATAGTTTTTAATTAACTAACCCAAAACAGCCCGCGGTGTTACTACGACTGCGTAAATCCGGTTTTACGGTGTTTTTCGTGTTTCCAGGTTTTAAATCATTAAGTTAGCATATCATATAGATATAGAACATGTGTTTAGTTAATTTTAAAAGTCAAGTTAGAAGGATTAACTTTTGTTTGCGAACAAGTTTAGAATTAACTAAACTATGTTCTAGTGATTACGAGTTTAAACCTTCGAATAAGATAGTTTTATATATATGAATCGAATGATGTTATGAACATCATTACTACCTCAAGTTTAGTAGGTAAACCTACTGGAAGTGACAAGAAATGATCTAGCTTCAAAGGATCTTGGATGGCTTGAAAGTTCTTGAAGTAGGATCATGACACAAAAACAAGTTCAAGTAAGATTTTTACTCGAATTAAGATAGTTTATAGTTATAGAAATTGAATCAAAGTTTGAATATGAATATTACCTTGAATAAGAAAGATAACCTACTATATATAACAAAGGTTTCTTGATCTTAGATGATTACTTGGAATGGATTAGAAAGCTTGGAAGTAAATTAGTAAACTTGAAGGGATTTTTGAAGTGTTCTTGAAGTGTTCTTCCTATGATGATTATAGCTTGATTCTTGAAGTGATTTTTGATGAAGATGATGATTAACTACTGAAAAAATACGTTCATAATAGTGTGTGTGTGTTGAGAGAGAATTAGAAAGAGAATTGGAAGTGAAATGGAGTGAATGATGAGTGGTAATTGGTGAGTGGTGAGTGGGGTTAAAAGGAGTTCTAGTTAGTTGACTAGCTCATGGTAGAAGTTAAAATTGATTATTCATACATGACATAATCAAGAGTGGAATCCCATGCTAGTTCCTATTGGTATATACCCATAGTAAGTACGTTTTGAAGCTGTGTATAATACGGGTAAGAATACGACTAGAATTCTTGATGAAAGAAAAGAATGGGAAAGTAACTGTAACCATTTTCATTAAGGATGAGTGTTTTGATATATGTCTTGAAGTCTTCCAAAAGTATTTTAATACATCTAAATACACTACATGTATATACATTTTAACTGAGTCGTTAAGTCATCGTTAGTCGTTACATGTAAGTGTTGTTTTGAAACCTTTAAGTTAACGATCTCAATTAATGTTGTTAACCCATTGTTTATTATATCTAATGAGATGTTAAATTATTATATTTCATGATATTATGATATATTAATATATCTTAATATGATATATATACATTTAAATGTCGTTACAACGATAATCGTTACATTTATGTCTCGTTTCGAAATCCTTAAGTTAGTAGTCTTGTTTATATGTATATAACTCATTGTTAATATACTTATGGAGATACTTACTTATCATAATCTCATGTTAACCATATGTATATCCATATATATATATCGTCATGTCGTTTTTACAAGTTTTAACGTTCGTGAATCGCCGGTCAACTTGGGTGGTCAATTGTCTATATGAAACATATTTCAATTAATCAAGTCTTAACAAGTTTGATTGCTTAACATGTTGGAAACATTTAATCATGTAAATATCAATCTCAATTAATATATATATAAACATGGAAAAGTTCGGGTCACTACAGTAATCCCTACACTATGCATGGTAAAAGAGTCAACCACAGTAGCAAGTTATGCTACTTAAACTCTATCCGGAGATTGACCCACTCACCAATTACCAGCAACTGCTCAGTTATTAATTCTGAGCTTCTTCCTTGTTCTTATCTCCTCAGAACAACAAAAACCAAGTTAGAATAGTGTTCCAATCAAAATTAGACACACTGACAGCACATTTCAGCAAATTAGTAAAAAAAGCATTCGCTAAAAAATTCATATGCATTTTCAAAATTTACATCCTGAAAATCATAAAAACATACGGGCAGCATAACGGCTATAAATCAACACTTAGTAAAATTTTCACTGCGTAAGACCATCGGCTGACCGACTAAGAGAATCGACCGACTGTCTTTACACCATCGGCCGAGGGTCTCTTCTATCGACCGAACGACTAAAAAATTTCACTAACTGAAGGACTCCCACCATCGGTCAATGGTCACCGACCATCGGCCGGTTGTCAGTCACCATCGGTCGATGGTCAAAGACCATCGGCCGTAGGTAGTTCATCAGCTGCAGTAGCAGCAAAGTGATGAGTTTCAACCCAAAATCACCAAATCTCGACCTAGGACTCGTTTAAGACCCCAAAACCGAACACATCTTTTATAACAAACGTTTTGAGACATAAACCCACAAAATTTAAGTCCAAAAAACATCAATTTATACCAATTTGACACAAAAACCCATTTTAACAAAAACTAACGTTAAAACCCATTTAATCACAGATTTGATCATGAAATCTTACAAACCTTACCTTGTTAGAATCACAATGATACAAGGAACGTTTTGACACATAAATTATGCGTCAATTTGAGATCAATGATTTTAGGGTTGAGATGAAGATGGTGAAGTTAGGTATAGTGAGAAAGAGTGAAAGGAAATTCAGGAAACTTCAAGAAAGGAGCTGGTCACCAGCTTATATTTGTGTTAAAACATAATACCCCATCACACACGGGTATTTACCAGTTATCTGATATCTTTCGCACAATATTAGGTAACCCAAACAAGGTCCAAATTGTGACGACCCGAAAATTTCTGACCAAATTTAAACTTAATTCGTATTTGATTTCGACACGATAAGCAAAGTCTGTAATGACGAGTCTTAAAAAGTTTGAACTATTTACATGAAATCATTTGACCTTTAACTATTCCCGACGATTCACGAACATCGGTGTGTAAATAAATATGTATGTATATATGAATTCTATACAAAAATAATATTGTAATATATATATATATATATATATATATATATATATATATATATATATATATATATATATATATATAATTAATAAATATTAAAAATTCAGAAAATTATATAACTGGTAGATATTATAAATGGTAATACATTAAACTTAATTACAAATTTAAATTTAATTGTCATATTAATATTATTATTATTATTAATATAATTATTAAGTAATATTATTAGTAATATTATTAATAGATTGTTATTATTGTTATTAGTATATATATATATATATATATATATATATATATATATATATATATATATATATATATATATATATATATATATATATATATATATATATATAGTGTAATGTATAAAAATTAAATGTTCAATATATGCTATTATATATATAATTATTAAATGCTACATGATTTTAAAGAAAGTTACAAGTTAAAATAATTGTTATAGTAATATTATTATTATTTTCAATATTAATAACAAAATTAGTATTATTAAGGTAACACATAAATATGAAACTTGCTATATATAAATGGTTATATTATTATTATTATTAACAATATTATTATCAATAAAACATATAAATATTATTATAATTAGTATAGTATTATAACTATTATCAGTAATTATTATCATTTTCTTTAACATTATACAATATTTTTATTATTAATATAATTATTTTTATTATTTATATGATTATTGATATTAATTAAATAAAGCATAAAGGTGAGGAATCGTGCGAATTTGGTTACCAGCAGCTATCCTACTGTGTTAAATTAGTACTTCTGTCTCCAATCTTGATACATATCGAATTCTATTACAGTTACAAAACAAAGTTGTTAACAATCTGAATCAAACTTTATAGTTTTATTATTTTTATTATTTTTCTGATTAAGAAAACTTTAACACTCACAATTTTATATATACAATCGCTCAATTCAGTTAGAATTGAATCATTCCACTTCCTTTTCACTATCATTATCTATTACTAACTACAATTAATTCATATTTTTGAATTTAAACCAAAAACATAAACTGAAACCATCGACGGGCCCTGTTCTTGTTTCCATTTTCAAGTTGAACGATTGCGAAATCAATTTCAAAATCTATTAATGAGGTATTGTTAGGAACATATTACTTAATCTTTCTGGAAAATTATAGCTTCCAATTCCTTTTAACGAATTCTAATTTTGAGGTCAAAGTTTTTGATAAAAAAAGTCAAACATTGTTCTTTGATTAAATTAGAGATATCCGTTAAGATTTAAGTTCAATTAATAATCTCAGAAGTTTCAATGAGTGATTCATAACCTATTTCAATTTGAAAGTATAGTCTAAAATGATTTAGAAATAAAAATTTGAATTTGAACTTGGGTCTTCATCGTGAAACTGCTACAGCAGGTTGTTTTTAATTTTTTTTAAAGCAACTGTAATGATTATAGGATGTTTAAATTCGCTAATGGGTCTTAAATCAAGAATTATTATCAATATTTGGATTTTGGTTGGTTTCCTGGTTGATTACTTTTGAGAAGATGAAGAAGGAAAATAGAAACTTGGAAAAACGAATTATAAATATTGCTGTGGCATAATATTCAGAAAAGAAGAACGGATCAGATGGTTGAGTGGTATGTTGTTTAGTGTGAGGTCCCGGGTTCGAGCCCGGTGGATGGTTTTTTTTTTAAATCGATTATTTTAAGGTAGTTGTCTTTTTCTTTAAAAATCTTTATTTTTAATATTATTGTTATTATTAGTATTATTAATATGATTATTCTTATGATTATTATTATTATTATTATTATTATTATTATTATTATTATTATTATTATTATTATTATTATTATTATTATTATTATTATTATTATTATTATTATTATTATTATTATTATTATATTATTATTATTATTATTATTATTATTATTATGATTATTATGATTATTATTATTATTATTATTATTATTATTATTATTATTATTATTATTATTATTATTATTATTATTTTTATTATTATTATGATTATTATTATTATGATTATTATTATTATTATTATTATTATTATTATTATTATTATTATTATTATTATTATTATTATTATTATGATTATTATTATTATTATGATTATGATTATTATTATTATTATTATTATTATTATTATTATTATTATTATTATTATTATTATTATTATTATTATTAATATGATTGTTATTGTTATTAGTGTTATTGCTATTATTATTACTATTAGTGTTAAAATTATTAATATTATTATCATATGTAAAAGTATTATAATTATTATTATTATTATTATTATCATTATTATTATCATTATTATTATTATTATTATTATTATTATTATCATTATTATTATTATTATTATTATTATTATTATTATAAGTATTAGTAATATTGTTATTAGTAGTAAACTTACCATTTTAGTATTATTAGTATCATTATGATTATGATTAAGATTATCACTATTATTATTAGCACGAAAGTAATAAAAATATATTATTATTATCATTAATATTAGGATTGTTATCATTTTATAAATATTAGTTTTATCAATATACTTATAATTATTAATATCATATTTATCATTATTATTGTTATAAGTATCATCATTAATATTTATTATTATTATGATTATCATTATCTGTACTGTTATTATTAAAATTTACTATCATTACTATCAATTTTACTAAAGCTATCAATAAAACTATCAGTATTATTATTATAATTATTATCAATAATATCATTATTATTATTAGTGTTATTGTTATTAGTATTATCATTAAGTTAACCAACAAAAGATATTTATAAAATAAATATAGATATACAAATATATATATATACATATATATTTAATACCAAACTTAACTATATAAATATGGTTATTTACTATATATATATATATATATATATATATATATATATATATATATATATATATATATATATATATATATATATATATATATATATATATATATAAATGAAATGACATATATAGGTATTAACATAAAAATTATATTACTAATAATATACATAGTTGTTCGATTACAAGTATATGTATTAATATATATATGAATGATATAGGTTCGTGAATCCGAGGCCAACCCTGCATTGTTCAGTTGTTCAATATCGTCATATGTATTTTTACTACAAAATACATTATTGTGAGTTTCATTTGCTCCCTTTTTAAATGATTTTGCAATATATATTTTTGGGATTGAGAATACATGCGCTGCTTCTATAAATGTTTTACGGAATAGACACAAGTAATCGAAACTACATTCTATGGTTGGATTATCGAAATCGAATATCACCCTTTTAGCTTGGTAGCCTAAGAATTAGGGAACAGACACCCTAATTGACGCAAATCCTAAAGGTAGATCTACGGGCCCTAACTCCCCACATACTGGAAAATGGTATGCTTTAGTACTTCGAGTTATTAATACAGATGGATTTCTGTTTTGGGGATATTCTATGTGCATTATGTTAACGTCGGTTACCAGGTGTTCAATCCATATGAATGATTTTTAAACACTTGCGAGTGTATGATTATTGAATAAAGGAAATCTTGTGGTCTATTAAAATTATAGAAATGATTGATTACGATAAACTAATGAACTCACCAACCTTTTGGTTGACACTTTAAAGCATGTTTATTCTCAGGTATGAAAGAAATCTTCCGCTGTGCATTTGCTCATTTTAGAGATACTACTTGGAGTCATTCATGACATATTTTAAAAGACATTGCATTCGAGTCATTGAGTTCATCAAGATTATTATTATGTCAATTATAATTGGATATATTATGAAATGTTATGCATGCTATCAACTTTCGATGTAAGGAAAGTTTGTCTTTTAAAAACGAATGCAATGTTTGTAAAATGTATCTTATAGAGGTCAAGTACCTCGCGATGTAACTAAATGTAATGTATTCGTCCAGATGGATTAGGACGGGTCATTAGATTTGGTATCAGAGTAGTGGTCTTAGCGAACCAGGTCTTGCATTAGTGTGTCTAACTGATAGTTGTTTAGATGCATTAGAGGGTCTGGACTTCGACCGTGTCTGCATGTCAAAAGTTTTGCTTATCATTTCGTGTCGAAAATTACTTGTTTATCATTCTTAGTCTAGACACATCTTACTGCATTGATTGCATGAATAGTGTATAGACAAAATTCATATCTTAGCGTATCTGCTAATTCATATCTTAGCGTATCTGTTACTGTAGACTTACTTGACATATTCCGTAAATTCCTCCGTAATCTACGGGGTCTTCTATACTGTATATAGGTATTCTATGTAAAATGAATATCATCCGATATCCGAAAATCATTTCATATCGAAAAATCCTTTATTCAATCATACGAAATGGAACTCGCCACTAGTTCAAGTCCCTCGGATTCCGACATGGAGTCCCACTCAAGCTCCAAAGCAGTGTGACCGGAATGGACCAACCAATTAGCCATCATCTATTCTGGATGAATTGGGGCTGGGTTCGTAGCCTACTTAGTCATTGGAGACAAGAAGAAGACGATCCCTTTCATCCACCATATTGTCCTCTTGGCGAAGAACCTGACGCACTTACCGGCGAACCTGTCTGAAACACCATTTTCTCTCTCATTTCCAGAGTATCTCATCATGATTATATACTAAACCAAATTCTAGATTTTATTTATCCGCTCTTCCGAACCGACAATCACCCTGGTGTAATAGAAGAAGTCAACGAGCTTCGCACCCGGGTTACGGCTTTGGAGAATATGGTGCAAATATTACAAGCACCAGCGGCAACACCGACAACAACAGTACCACCATCAGCAGCACCAGCAGCATAACCAGTACCACCACCATCATCAACATCTGCATCCCACACCTCAACATCATAATCTTTACCTCGAACATTAACATCATACGAACCATAGATACCAAGGAGTACCAACAACAATTAACGATGAAGTATTGATTCATAACTTCATTAATATTCTGCGAAGAATATGTGATTCCTAATAGTTTTAAAGATTACTTATTCTAGCTCAAACTGAAAAGCAAATGAGATTAATATCATATTAACTCATTAAATCCATGATTACATCTGAAGAAAATATATATGCAAGTATATTTTCATCAAGATTGTAATTAAGAATTCTTTTATACAAACTGTTAATGGTGAAAATATTTTAACGGGTAGGTAATACCCGAGAAATATTTAGATTGCACATTAATCAGTTACACGGTACATTCTGCGAATCTGATTCAACAGTCATTTACTATCCTACTTACATCCACAGATATACGAATCCGTTCACCACAGAATAACCATTTTTATTCAATTTCATAATTGGATTTTGACTTATCAGAATCCAACAAGTGGCATAATGAAGAAAATATTGGACAACATAAATTTTGTTAGAAACAAACAAATTAACTATGAAGAAAATTTTGTTAAGAATCCACGCTAACTGTTTCCAGCTAACTGTTCCTAGCTAACTGATTACATTTTATTCATCGCAATTTATTTATCGTAATTTATATTCTTGCAATTTAATTTATCGTCATTTAATTTCTATTATTTATTTTACGCATTTTAAATATCGGGACACGTATACAAGGTTTTGACATATCATATCGACACACACATATATATATATATATATATATATATATATATATATATATATATATATATATATATATATATATATATATATATATATATATATATATATATATATATATATATATATATATATATATATATATTTGGAATAACCATAGACACTCTATATGATGTAATGCTCTAGTTCGCTATACAGGGTTGAGGTTGATTCTCAAATAATATATATATATATATACTTTGAGTTGTGATCGAGTCTGAGACATGTACACGGGTCACGATACGTATTAATTAATTCGAATATTATATATTAAACTATATATGAATTATTAGACTATTAATTGTGGACTATCGACTGTGGACTAATAATATTGGACAATTAAAATAAATTAAAATATTGATTATAATATATAAAATTAAACATTTCTTCAAGTTTTTCACTTGATCCCATCTTAAACCTCATTTGTATCTTGACGATTACAATCTGTGTTCAAACCTTTCATGATTCTTGAAAACACCTTAATCGAGAGGATGAACCAACCGTACTTCATCTACGGAAGGAAAGATTTATGCATATAGTTATGCACTTGAAAAACTCTCAGAAAGTGAGTAAACGTTTAACACGTAGCAGTGCTAATTCCTTTAGCATTATTATTACCGAAAATAACTTTGCAATCTCTTTCCAAATTAGCCAATTTTTCACAGCTCCAGCAAGTCAACTTCGACTTTTCTTTCGAAACAACCTTATTATAACCTTGATATATATGCGTGCTCTTTTATTGTTACCGGTGAACCTTTTATATTCCACCACATTATCAACAGATGTACCAGCAACTCCATTGATCTTTAAATTTCCAAAAAATCATTATATTCATTGAAACCCTATCATATACTCATCCGCATCTTGTAACGAGTATTGCCATAACAATTACCGGGAATCAGCAATCAATATTTTGAATCTCGCAACAATTCTACAACAACAGTTATATGTATACATATAACATTTATATCTTAGAATTATGGTCTTCCATTCTGAAATTCTGAAAAACACCCAGTTTGCGAATCGATACTTCAACTTTTGAAAAAGCTGATGAAGCAGTGAAAACTGAAGACTGCCTTAACAGTCAAAAGTTTGATGATAAAGAATGAAGTGTTGAAAAAGCTCAAAGATTTGGATATTGAAGAACGATTTGAGCAAACCATGAAGGAGACTTTGAACAAATCACAAGGACTAAACTTGTACATAAAGAATCCAGATGATTCTGTTTCTGATGAAATCTTTAGCGAATACCTTGCTCCATAATTGCTCTAAATCATTATGAATGAATTTCTTCATCATCCATCGATATTAGAAATTCTAATATATCATCGTATCTTTCATTATAAATATCCTCGATATTTCTGAAGATATTTTCATAACTATTCTGATCCAATATTAATTACCTCTCCGTATTATCTATATTACATCATAAAAGAAACTGTTTTAGTTTCTATATTTCTGGAAAAAAAATTTAAGTTTAAATTATGAATGTTTTTGAAGTAGTGTTGGAAACTGATGCATGAGTTAGTATAATATAATGACACTTGATCAACGTGATTATATTACAGTAAGTCATGCTGAGTTTCTAATGGAACGTGATGATTCACAGACTATAACGTCATCATGTGCCATGTTACACGATTTTTACATTCTACTTAATCATCAAATATATCAAGAACATAATTTCTTGATAGTTCTAGCTTTTCTCTGGAATTCTGGTAATTTAATCAACCAAGATCGTGCTAATACAATTTCTCTCTTTGAACATTAGCCATACACACTCGAAACTTCATACCTACGAATTCTGGACCATTATTCGCTTGACTTGAAGTCGGGAAGAGAAAACAAAAGTATGGAACTCCGAAATATAAAAAAGAAAATAAAACCCGATAACAACACATAAATTACAAACCGTGTATATCAATGTTTATCGCAACATAAAGACACGAGAGAATTAAAAACACTATAACCCTAAGGGCGAAGTAGAAGAAAACAAATTCCTCAGGTGGAAGTTGGAAAAGGAGAATGATTGTTTCTATAGTCAGGATAAGTACAAGGATCAGAACTGGATTAAGCATTTTCACAATCTTTTGGGTGTATGAACTAAGAAAGAAAGTATAGGACTGGTGAGAATAATAAGACGAAAGAGGTAAATATATAATGGAAATATCCGACAGAGCAATCGAGGCAGATGACCACATTTAATTAAAGAGATCTTAATTTCCTTAATCACTGACGAATCAAATCCTATTTAGATAACGAAAATTTTCTTTGAAATCTCTTGAATTCCGGAATTCAACCATGACTAGTCAAAAGTTATGAGGAAACTTGTCTTTCTTATTTCACTATTTAGTGATAGCTTCATTCGTACTCTTCGAGTAATCAAATTGTATTATTCATATTACTCAATATTGATAAAACTCTATTTATCAACCCATATTCGTCATGAAAACATTTTTATTATTAGCCATGACGACCTTACTCAAATTTCGGGACGAAATTTCTTTAACGGGTAGGTACTGTGACGACCCGAAAATTTTTGACCAAATTTAAACTTAATTCGTATTTAATTTCGACACGATAAGCAAAGTCTGTAATGTCGAGTCTTAAAAAGTTTGAACTATTTACATGAAATCATTTGACCTTCAACTATTCTCGACGAATCACGAACATCGGTGTGTAAATAAATATGTATGTATATATGAATTCTATCAAAAGTAATATTGTAATATATATGTATATATGTATATATATATATATATATATATATATATATATATATATATATATATATATAAATATATAATTAATAAATATTAAAAATTCAGAAAATTATATAACTGGTAGATATTATAAATGGTAATACATTAAACTTAATTACAAATTTAAATTTAATTGTCATATTAATATTATTATTATTATTAATATAATTATTAAGTAATATTATTAATAGATTGTTATTATTGTTATTAGTATATATATATATATATATATATATATATATATATATATATATATATATATATATATATATATATATAGTGTAATGTATAAAAATTAAATGTTTAATATATGTTATTATATATATATAATTATTAAATGCTACATGATTTTAAAGAAAGTTACAAGTTAAAATAATTATTATAGTAATATTATTATTATTTTCAATATTAATAACAAAATTAGTATTATTAAGGTAACACATAAATATGAAACTTGCTATATATAAATGGTTATATTATTATTATTATTATTAACAATATTATTATTATCAATAAAACATATAAATATTATTATAGTTAGTATAGTATTATAACTATTATCAGTAATTATTATCATTTTCTTTAACATTATACAATATTTTTATTAGTAATATTATTATTATTATTATTATTATTATTATTATTATTATTATTATTATTATTATTATTATTATTATTATTTATATAATTATTGATATTAATTAAATAAAGCATAAAGGTGAGGAATCGTGCGAATTAGGTTACCAGCAGCTATCCTACTGTGTTAAATTAGTACTTCTGTCTCCAATCTTGATACATATCGAATTCTATTACAGTTTCAAAACAAAGTTGTTAACAATCTGAATCAAACTTTATAGTTTTATTATTTTTATTTTTTGTATGATTAAGAAAAATTGAACACTCACAATTTTATATATACAATCGATCAATTCAGTTAGAATTGAATCATTCCACTTCCTTTTCACTATCATTATCTATTACTAATGATGTCAAAGCTAAGGTATACGAAATAGTTTATATTTTACTAGGAAAAACTATTAAATATGCTACAATTTTACACAAGATATTTATTTATTTATAGAATGGATATACTTAAACCTTGCTACAACACTTATAGGCAGTGTACCTAATCGTACAGTAGTTGTAGTATAGTGGTAAGTATTCCCGCCTGTCACGCGGGTGACCCGGGTTCGATCCCCGGCAGCGGCGCCAAAAATACTTGATGTCAAAGCTAAGGTATACGAAATAGTTTATATTTTACTAGGAAAAACTATTAAATATGCTACAATTTTACACAAGATATTTATTTATTTATAGAATGGATATACTTAAACCTTGCTACAACACTTATAGGCAGTGTACCTAATCGTACAGTAGTGTAGTTTTTAGTAAGTCCGGTTCGTTCCACAGGGAATCTTTTTTAAACAAAGCTCAACGCTATATTAGTTTACTTTTATAAAAATACAAATATATATATAAGTAATATTATTATTATAAAGGGGGGTTTTTACCGTTTAATGACCGGTTTGACGATTTTAAAACTTTAGTCGCAGTTAAAACCAAATGTAAAATATTAAATAAATAAAAGACTTAATTTAAAGCGTGAAGTAAATAACGATAAATGAAATTGCGAATAATAAAAGTGCGATAAAATAAACTTGCGATAATTAAAAAGTACGATAATTAAAAGTGCGATTAAATACAATAACAATAAAAATGCGATAATTAGAAGTGCAATTAAATATAAAATAAAGGAAATTAAATATGAAATAAAAGAATTATGCTTATTTAAACTTCCGTAATCATGATGTTTGACGTGTTGATTTTAGTTTTATGCCCATGGGTTAATTGTCCTTTGTCCTGGATTATTTAATATGTCCGTCTGGTTTTTGTCCATAACAGTCCATCAGTCATAAATATAAAGTGCGAGTGTCCTCGTCAAATTATCCTTATACCCGAAGTTAAATATTCCAACTAATTGGGGATTCGAATTGTAACAAGGTTTTAATACTTTGTTTAATGAATACACCAGGTTATCAACTGCGTGTAAACCAAGGTTTTACTACTTTGTTAGCAATTACACCAATTACCCTTGAATGTAATTTCACCCCTGTTTTAATTATTCTAGTGGCTATTAATCCATTCCCATGTCCGGTTAAATGAACGATTATTCGTACATATAAATACCCCGCCCATCGTGTCCGATCGAGTGTATATGGTAATTTATAGGGACGCCCAATTGTAAATCTTTTTATTAACATTAACAAACTTTCATTTAGTTAAATAAATATAAAGCCCATTAATAGCCCATAGTCTAATTTCCACAAGTGTCGTTCTTTTGTCCAAACCCCAATTATGGTACAAAGCCCAATTACCCAATTTTAGTAATTAGCCCAACATCATGATTACTTCGTTTTAAATAAGCATAATAATAACTTAGCTACGAGACATTAATATAAAAAGGTTGAACATAACTTACAATGATTAAAAATAGCGTAGCGTTACACGGACAGAATTTCGACTTACACCCTTACAACATTTGCTAACATACCCTTATTATTAGAATTATAATTAAAATTAAAATTAAAATATAAATTATATATATATATATATATATATATCGTATGAATGAGGAGAAAAAAGATGATATTTGCGATCAGAATTCGGTTGGCTTTATAGGCAGTTTTTCATTTTGGGGCTCCGCGACTCGCGGCCAATTTTGCCTTCAAACTCGGCGAGTCGCGGAGTTTACTTTTACAGCTCAGAGGAGTTTGGCTCTTTGTTTACCGACGGTTTATAATATATATATAATATATATATAATTAATATAATTAATTATATATTATATTATATTTATATACATAGTTAACTTGTAATTTTTAGTCCGTTGCGTTGAGCGTTAAGAGTTGACTCTGGTCCCAGTTCCGGATTTTCGAACGTCCTTGCGTACAATTTTATATTTTGTACTTTGCGTTTTGAATCTTGTACTCTTGTAATTTCGAGACGTTTCTTATCAATAATTGGAACCTCTTTGATTGTCTTTTGTACTTTTGAGCTTTTTGGTCGTTTGCGTCTTCAATTCGTCGAATCTGTCTTTTGTCTTCACCTTTTATTATTTAAACGAATATCACTTGTAAATAGAACAATTGCAACTAAAAGCTTGTCTTTCTTGAGGAATAATGCTATGAAATATATGTTCGTTTTTAGCATTATCAAATATTCCCACACTTGAGCGTTGCTTGTCCTCAAGCAATATCGTCTTGAAATACTAGAATCACTTCTTTATTCTTCACACTTTGTACATCAATGATTTTTATACGACGGTATAAACAATGGTAGTAACGATATGGTTTACAGTCCCACATGACTATAAAAATTTAGATCCATTAAGGAAATTGGATCTTTATGAAAACATTTGATCTTTTGAAAATTAAATCTAGTTTTTACCCTAGACAAGTTTTCCGGAATAACCCTTTACCGGTGTTTGCAAAATATTTTTGTGGGTTTGGTGGGTTTCAGATTTGAAAATTTTAGCTCAAAACTTATGGTTTTGTGTCACCCACTTGCTAACCTTGTATTTGGAAAGCAACACGTCCAGTTTACTTGTCCCGTATATTACCTTTCGGTAAACTACCGTCCGGTTGTAAAGGAAAGCGTTGAACAAGCAACTGTTAAGGCAATGTCCCATGACATGCTTTTAATTATGGTCTATAACGTGTCGGACGCAATTACTATCCTTGGTAGGAGCAATAGTAAAGCTCACCCTTATAATTTTTCGGTATGGCACAAGGTCCTGTCTTTGACCACTATGCAACCACCGTTCTTACGGTTGACACCCGATTTGGTTCAGGTGACCTAATGAATTCCAGGTGAATTCCTAGGATTTTACGTTCAATGGTAATGAACGCATTAAAAATAGGGTTTTCAGAAAACAAATCGGTTTGTAATTTTGATCAAAATATTTTCTCGTTCAAGCTCGAGTTTAGATATCATTGAATTCCATGAGTTTGTAATTCTCAATCTTTAAGGTCAATCTCTAGGATTGAGTAATATCAGTCTTAAAAGCTGATTTTTAATCTTTAAGGAGATTATCCTTTCTGGGGATCTGATTCATTAGTCTTATCCAGCTAATTTACATGGTGCCCCCCCATTGTACGAGATAAATCCTTCTCATGGTTAGGATAAATCTGACCACTTGGCGACCCTGTTTAATGCTGAGGTCCGTGGATTTCCTGCTGATTTTAGTGATGACTTTTCTAGATTTTTCGTCAACCTACAGCTGGTCTGGACGACAACTTCATGACCTAAATCAAGAAGCGCGTGTCTTTTTCGGAAGACTTTACTTCCTTTTAATGATGGAATTGATTCATCGTGTAGATCCATCTCTTCTTTTCTTTTATCGGGTAAAACAGTTTAGTTTAGTCCAAAGCAAAAGTATTTTCAGTTATTTGTTTCAGATATATGTGACATATGTTTAAGATAACTTGGTAAATTTTCCCACACTTGGCTTTTATTTTCCTTTTTATCGTCCTCTATTCCATTTTAAATGAATTTTAACATTTTGGTTTGTTTCTCAATTTATGTCCTTTTTGAGGTAACAATAATTTCGGTGTTTAAACCTAGTTTTATCGTTCATAAATATGTATAAACATGATTTTGAGTTCATTTAATTGAAAATTTTTAAAAATTTTACTAGAATTGGGTAGTCAGTATATGAGACTAGGGCTGTTCTTTATTATCAGAGAGCACTAGATTCTAATACAACTACTGCTTTACTAGTATTTTTAATGGTAACCAAGTGTATAAAGTAAAATATTTTTAAAATCCGAAAGAATTTAACCCCTTTCCACACTTAAGATCTTGCAATGCCCTCATTTGCAAGAAATCAGGAATAATTTAAATTATTGAGGGTGATTTGTGTGAAAATGATTAAATTTTTACCAAAGTTTCCAAATATATTGGCGTTTGTTTGCTGAATGATAAATGGTGCACATCATTTGTTCATTCCGTCTTGTTGTTATTTCACATATATTTTGCATCTTGTCGTCAAAATTAGTTGCTTTTGCTGAACTTAATGCCAGTCTTTGAAAATGCGTTGTTTTACCCTGTTGTGTACATAAGATAAACTGCAAACATATATACATATTTTTGAAGTTTGGTATATTACCCCACATTCAAAAATTATTAAAATCTAAGAATAAAAGTTAGATAATTATAAAAATGATTACAATATTAACAAAAGTATTAAACGTATCAATAATTACAAATTACAAAATAAATAAAACTAAGTATACTAGGGATGATACTGGTACCAATAGGGGTTCCAGGCATAACCATAGGTGCTATAGAATGCTTCGGCAGGGTCATACGTAGGATACGGTGGCTGCATCTCTATAGACCAGGGACGGAAGATGGGTTTTGGTGTAGGAATATAGTTTCTACCTATATGTTGGCAATGAGCTATGATTTGGTTCTGATGAACTTGCCAATCTTCAAATGCTCTCTGTCTAGCATTTTCGTATTCCTGAGAAGCTATAAACCTTTGCATTTCTTGCATCTCATTCCCCCCTCCTACATTACCTTGCTGTTGGTTTCTCTCCACCTGTGGATGTCTACCATGGTATCGTACTGCGGCGTTATTTCGCCTCTTTAAAACTTTCGCACCATGGTATACATTTAAACCTATAGTATCGCGGGGTTCCGGTTCTTCTACTAATAATCCCCCCCGACTTATATCCACACCGAGATATTCACCAATCAAAGTAATAAAAATACCACCTCCTATTATGCTATGCGGTCTCATCCCCCGAACCATAGCTGATAAATAATAACCCACACAATATGGTATACTTACAGCGCTTTGTGGGTCTCGAATACACATATGGTAAAACAAATCCTGTTCATTTACTTTTTCCTTGTTCTTACCCCTTTGTGTAATCGAATTAGCTAAAAACCTATGTATCACTCTTAATTCGGCTCTATCTATATCCAAATAAGAGTAATTTCCCCCTTTGAAACGGTGATGGCTTGTCATTTTACTCCACACACCATGTGTATCAAAATTTTCATCTATCTTTCTACCGTTTAGTATCAACCCTCTACAATCGGCAGATGCTAACTCCTCAGGCGTATATATACGTAAAGCCTGAGCCATGTCTAGTAAAGACATGTGGCGCATCGAACCGCCTAACAAAAATCTAATAAAAGAACGATCGGTTAAACTAGCTACCCGATCATTCAACTCTATACTACATAACAATTCTTCACACCATACTTTATATACAGGTCTACGCATGGTGAATAAACGTACCCAGTCATTAAAAGTAGAATTACCATACCTCTGTACAAGTAATTCCCTAATTGGCCCGGCCAATTCTACATCTTCTAAGGGTCCCCATTCTATGACCCTCGGTACCTCAACAACCTTAGAATGAAGAGTATGCAAACCCCTTTGGTATTTTGGATAATCTATCCAAAGTCTGTCAAATCTCAGGTTCGGGTGCAACTCTTCCAAGTGCATATCAGAAAAGGTCATGACTGGATGAGGTATATCCTGCTTGTAGTAGTTATCCACCTCCTGTTGTTCCGCATTCTCAGCAGGAGCATTGTGGGCTTGGGATGAAGATTCACCCCTTTCAGTCTGCAAAACACATCAAACACAAATTTTGTGCATCCAAATATGCATTAGTGTCAGCAAAATCATCAATCAAAATAATTACAATGACATTATCAATTTATATCAAACTTAAGCTCATTTTCATATTTTCATCAAATCTACACTTTTTCAAATAAGCATATACGAAAATGTTCGCCTAGTTCATAATCATTCAACTCAAATAACATGTCAAAATAATCATTACTAGCAATTAAACAAGTCTCAAATGGCATTATCTTTCAAAAATCAAGTTCATGAATTTTAGACTTGAAAAAGTCCACTTTAATTCTCAAAATCATGTTTAGGCT
Organism: Rutidosis leptorrhynchoides; assembly: GCF_046630445.1. NCBI lineage: Eukaryota > Viridiplantae > Streptophyta > Magnoliopsida > Asterales > Asteraceae > Rutidosis > Rutidosis leptorrhynchoides. The sequence goes on from NC_092333.1 coordinate 528,208,640, forward strand.
CAAAGTTTGGATCATTTAACTACCTAGACATGTTACACTACTTAATTTAGCAACAATTCATGACAAAAATCGGCCATAACCTGTTTATATCAAAAAGCCCCAAATTTGCTCAAGAACACAAACCCTAGATTACTCAAAAATTGAAGTTTAAGGCTTTTAATCATGTTAAACAGCATCAATCTAGGTTATACAAGCATAATACATAAACAATTTAAGCATAATTACACTAAAAAGCATCAAAATCAAATTGGGGAAAAAATTGCTCAAGAACACCAAATTTCGGATTAAATGGTGTTTAGGTGTAGAAATTTACCGTTTTTCTTGAGTAATTCCTAGATAGCATCCTTCTAAACATGATTTTAGTAAAAAATTTGGTGATTAACGGTTAAAAATTGTGATTTTGAGGGTTTTTTCTCGGGTATTTTCGTGGGTTTTCGCAGTTTATTTTCTGTTGTGGGGAGTGAAACTGAGCAGTTGCAGCTCTTTTTATTTTTTTTCTGATTTTCGGTCCTCTGCGACTCGCGGTGAATAACCCCTCAAACTCCGCGAGTCGCGGAGTTTGATATTTTTTTTTTTTTTTTTATAATCAAAAACTTATAAAACAATTAAGTACTTAATTTTAAAATTTTGTTTCCTTTGTTATTTAGGACGAGGTCGTTTCGGATCGATGTCCTAGTCCGTCCTTCGACAAAATTTTAAAATTTGTCTTTTTGTAGCGATTGTTTTAAAAGCTAAGATTTTTGGGTTTTTTAATGTTTTTGGCATACTTTAAATCAATAAGATTAAAAATAATGATAATAAAAGTTCTCGTCCCTCCCTTGGGTAAAGCAATTTCGGTTCAAAGACCTAGTCTTCAACTTACGACGAATTTTAAAAATCATATTTTTAACTTAATGAGATAAAGTAAATTTTTGTTTTTAAATTCACACAACTTAAATATAAAATTCAAAATTAATATTAAAATTTCACACCAAACTTAAAATTTGAAATGCATAAAATTAAAAATTCATATTTAAAAATTCACACCAAACTTAATTTAAAAATTCATATTATAAATTCATACCAAACTTATATTAATTTTTCAAATATTTACAATTTTAAAAATATTGTTTTTACAAAATTTACATTATTAATTTAAGATTTAAATATTAATTTTAAAAACATGGTAAAAATAAAATTAAAAATCTTTTTGTCTTTTTATCGTACTTTAATCAATCAAATATTATCAAAAATATGTGCCCCTCTTTTCGGTAAAGTAATTTCGGTTCCAAGACCTAATTTAACTCATGACGAATTTTTAGAATATTTTGGGTTGATTGATTAAAGATATTTATACCTTAAGAATAAACGTTAAATTTCGCAGTGATGTAATAAATTTTTGAATGATATCAATAATTTCGGTCGCCAAACCTAATTTTATTCAATACCAATTTAATACTTTTTAGCGAACAAATTAGCGTTTATTATCAAAAGGTTAAAAATAAAAATAAAATAAAAACTGTACAGACATACCAGTGAAATAGATTTCTTAGTTATATGATCTATCCCATTCATAAGATAGTCGGTTTAATTGGTTTTCCATGGCTACATAGGCGTAACCTCGAGCATTCAGTGTCTTTTCTTCTAAACATATGAACGGTCCGTCTCTGCATAAAGTAACAAATTCGGTATTTGAATAGGTTTGATTATTTGAACATTTACCTCCATGTGACCATTTTCCGCATTTGTGACATCGTTCTAGGTGTCGTGCTCTTCTTTTCGCTGCGGATTTTGATTTTCCTTTACCAAATTGTAACTTATTATCTTCGTATCTGGATTCTTTTCTAACTCCGTCCATTCTTTCTCTGATTACTGATACTAATTCACTCGGTAGTATGTCATTATTACGTTTAGTGATCAAAGCTTGTAGCATTAGACCATGGTTTAGTTCACAGGCAGTCTTCATTTCGTAAAAACCTAAAAAAAAATAAAAATTCAGAATGGGGGGAGAAGACTAGTTCTTTAGGGTCTGCTAGGGAAAGACCATTCGGGTTCCATTTTCGAGAACTACACGAAAACAGACAATCTAACTCTAACAGAAATACATATTATCCTTTAAAGACTTGATTCTCCCCACACTTAGTTAGCTGTGGTGTCGAAATTGTGATTAACTTCGTTGTCGACTTCCATCGGACCATGTATGTAATGTTTAACTCTGTGACCATTAACTTTAAATTCAATCCCTTTTGAATTTATTAATTCTATCGTTCCGTATGGGAAAACTCTTTTGACTATGAATGGTCCAGACCATCTTGATTTCAATTTTCCAGGAAATAGCTTGAATCGTGAATTGAAAAGAAGAACTCTGTCTCCTTCTTTAAATTCTTTTGAACTTCTGATTCTTTTATCATGCCATTTCTTCGTTTTTTCTTTATAGATTAAGGAATTTTCGTATGCTTCATGTCTTAATTCTTCTAATTCGTTTAGTTGACTTAATCGTAGACGTCCGGCTTCATGTAAATCAAGATTACATGTCTTCAAAGCCCAAAATGCTTTGTGTTCAATTTCTACTGGAAGATGACATGCTTTTCCATAAACAAGTCTAAAAGGTGTGGTTCTAATTGGAGTTTTATAGGCTGTTCTAAAAGCCCAGAGTGCATCCTCCAATTTAATGGACCATTCCTTCGGATTTGATCCTACGGTTTTCTCTAGAATACGTTTTAAGGCTCGGTTGGTATTTTCAACTTGTCCACTTGTTTGTGGATGATATGCGGTGGAGATTTTATGAGTTACTCCATATCTTTTAAGAACTTTCTCAAGTTGATTATTACAGAAATGAGTACCCCGATCACTTATTAAAGCTTTCGGTGTTCCAAACCTTGCAAAAAGACGTTTTAAAAAGTTGACTACGACTCGTGCATCGTTAGTTGGGAGAGCTTGTGCTTCCGCCCATTTAGATAGATAATCAATGGCTACGAGTATATATAGATTATTATGAGATTTTGGAAATGGACCCATAAAGTCAATACCCCAAATGTCAAATACTTCACATACTTGGATGACATTTTGTGGCATTTCATCACGTTGACTTATTTTTCCGGCCCTTTGACAAGCATCACAGGATTTGCAAAGAAGGTGTGCGTCTTTGTAAATTGTAGGCCAATAGAATCCAGCTTCATAAACTTTTCTTGCTGTTAGTTGAGGCCCATAATGCCCTCCTGTTGGTCCTGTGTGACAATGGTTTAATATTTTACTAGCTTCATCTCCAAATACACATCGACGTATTATTCCATCGGGACAACTTTTAAACAGATGTGGATCTTCCCAGAAATAGTGTTTTATATCACTGAAGAATTTCTTTCGTCTTTGGTACGATAATCCTTTTTCAAGGAATCCACAAACTAAGTAGTTTGCATAGTCTGCAAACCATGGGATTTCTTTATAATCTATCTTCAATAGATATTCATCAGGAAAGTTGTCTTGTATGGCTGATTCATTTAGAACTTCTAATTCGGGATTTTCAAGACGAGAAAGATGATCAGCGGCGAGATTTTCTGCTCCTCTTTTATCTCGGATTTCAATATCAAACTCTTGTAAGAGTAAGATCCAACGGATTAATCTTGGTTTAGCATCTTGTTTTGAAAATAAGTATCTAAGAGCAGAATGGTCGGTATAGACCACCGTTTTTGCTAGAACGAGATATGATCGAAATTTGTCAAAAGCAAAGACAATAGCAAGGAGTTCTTTTTCAGTAGTTGTATAGTTCATTTGTGCTCCTTGTAACGTCTCACTAGCATAATATATAGGTTGAAATCGTTTTTCAATCCTTTGTCCTAAAACGGCTCCCATTGCAAAATCACTTGCATCGCACATGAGTTCAAATGGTAGATTCCAATTTGGCGTTATCATGATCGGCGCATTAGTGAGTTTCTCTTTAAGAATATTAAAAGATTTGATACACTCATCTGAAAAGATGAATGGCGCATCCTTTTCTAGGAGTTTATTCATAGGAGTGGCAATTTTAGAAAAATGTTTTATGAAACGTCGGTAAAAACCGGCATGCCCTAGAAAACTCCTAACTCCTCTAACATTGGTGGGATGTGGAAGTTTAGCAATTACATCTACTTTAGCTCTATCCACTTCAATTCCTTCTTTTGAAATTTTATGTCCAAGAACGATGCCTTCTTTAACCATGAAATGGCATTTCTCCCAATTAAGAACTAGATTTGATTTTTCGCATCTAATTAGCATTCGTTCCATATTAACTAGACATGATTTAAATGTATCACTGAAGACTGAAAAGTCATCCATGAATACTTCCATGCATTCTTCTATCATGTCGTGAAAAATCGCCATCATACACCTTTGAAAGGTTCCAGGGGCATTACAAAGTCCAAATGGCATGCGTTTGTAAGCAAAAGTACCATAAGGGCACGTGAATGTGGTTTTCTCTTGGTCTTCGGGTGCTATTGGAATTTGAAAATATCCGGAAAATCCATCTAGAAAACAATAGTAACTATTTCCGGCTAATCTTTCCAACATTTGATCTATGAAAGGTAAGGGAAAGTGATCTTTTCTGGTGGCGTCATTTAATTTTCTATAATCAATACATACACGCCATCCTGTTACAGTCCTAGTAGGAATAAGCTCATTTTTCTCATTTGTAATGACAGTCATGCCACCCTTCTTAGGCACGCATTGAACTGGGCTTACCCATGGACTATCAGAGATTGGATAAATTAAACCTGCATCTAGCAGTTTAATAATCTCTTTCTTAACTACATCTTGCATATTAGGATTTAGTCTTCGTTGGCGTTGCACATACGTTTTATGACCTTCTTCCATAAGGATTTTATGTGTGCAATACGAAGGACTTATTCCTTTAATATCATGAATCTTCCATGCAATGGCTGGTTTATGAGCCTTCAACACAGAAATGAGTTGTGATTTCTCATTTTCAGTAAGAGAAGACGATATTATTACAGGTAATTCAGATTCACCATGTAAATAAGCGTATTCCAAATGGTTTGGAAGTGGCTTTAACTCTAATTTCGGAGGTTCTTCTATCGATGATTTGTATCGATATCTGTCTTCTTCTTTTAGCATTTGAATTTCTTCTGTTGTTGGTTCATATCCATTAGCTATAAGTGTAGCTAACATTTCAGCTTCATCAATTGGTTCATTACCTTCTCCTAAAGAACATTCTCCTGTTCCTTGTAATTCTGGAAATTCTTCTAATAATTCTGCATGTGCATCTATAGTTTGAATATAATAACATGTATCATCTGCAGATTGTGGTTGTTGCATTGCTCTATCAACTGAAACGGTAACACTCTCATCCTCTATACTTAGGGTCAGTTTCTTACCGAACACGTCTATCATTGCTTTAGCCGTGTTTAAGAATGGTCTTCCTAATATGAGAGGAACTTGAGAATCTTCTTCCATGTCCAGAACAACAAAATCTACTGGGAATACTAAAGTACCAACTTTAACTAGCATGTTTTCCATTATCCCTCTAGGATATTTTATTGATCTATCGGCTAGTTGTATGCTTATTCTGGTTGGTTTTAATTCTCCAAGGTCTAGTTTAGTGTATAGTGAATACGGCATTAGATTTATACTAGCACCTAAATCTGCTAATGCTTCTATTGAACTAAGACTACCCAGAAAACATGGAATTGTGAAACTTCCTGGATCAGATAGTTTTTCTGGTATCTTATTCAACAGCACTGCTGAACAATTAGCATTCATAGTAACAGCCGAGAGTTCTTCCATTTTCTTTCTATTTGAGATTAGATCTTTCAAGAATTTAGCATATCTAGGCATTCCTGAAATCACATCAATGAAAGGAAGATTTACATTTATCTGTTTAAACATATCCAAGAATTTGGATTGCTCGGCTTCAAGTTTTTCTTTCTTCATTTTACTCGGGTAAGGAAGTGGTGGTTGGTATGGTTTAACATAAGGTTTAGCCTTAACTGTGTTATCTTCATTAACCTTTTCAACTACCGGTTCTTTTTCCTTATCTTGATCAGGTTGTGGTTCTTGTGGAGTAGGAATGGCTTCATCAGAAGTTACAAGTATTTCAGGTGGTTTAAGTGTTGTACCACTTCTTGTGGTAATGGCTTTAGCTGTTTCATTCCGGGGGTTAGCGTTTGTATCACTAGGTAGACTTCCCGGTTTTCTTTCACCTATTAACCTTGCTAGGTTACTCACTTCTTGTTCCAGATTTTGAATAGAAGCTTGTTGATTTCTAAATGCTTGAGCATTTTGTTCATTGGTTTGTTTTTGAGATGTGAAAAACTGTGTTTGAGTTTCAACTAGCTTTGTCATCATATCTTCTAAATTCGGCTTTTTATCATCGGTTTGTTGTGGTGGTTTGTTTTGAAAATTAGGTCTTTGCTGATTATAAGTATTATTGGATACTTGTTGATTGCTAGGACCTTGTTGGTTGTTGTATGGAATATTTCGGTTATAATTCTGGTTTTGATTGTAAATCGGTCTTGGCGGTTGATAATTATTCTGATAATTATTTCCAGGCCTTTGGTTTATGTATGAAATATTCTCTCTTTGTTCCATTGTTAATTCAATACTGAGACAATCTTTTGTCAAATGTGGTCCTCCACACTGCTCACAACTAATTCGTATTGAGTGAATATCCTTAGTCATCTTTTCCATTCGTCTCTCCACAGCATCTATCTTTGCGGAAATGGAATCTAAGTCATGGCTAGAATCGGCTCTAGCTGCTTTAGATGATCTAATGATATCTTTTTCTTGGTGCCACTCATGTGAGTGGGAAGCAGTGTTATCAATAATTTTGTAAGCATCAGTTTCGGTTTTCTTCATAATAGAACCACCAGCTGCTATATCTATGTCTTTTCTTGTAGTGATGTCGCATCCTTGGTAGAATATTTGTACTATTTGACAGGTGTCTAAACCATGTTGCGGACATCCTCTTAATAACTTTCCATATCTTGTCCACGCCTCATATAGAGTTTCATTTGGTTTCTGTGTGAACGTAACAATTTCATCTTGAAGTCTTACGGCTTTAGATGCAGGAAAGAATTGTTTAAGAAATTTGTCAACTAAAACATCCCATGTATCAATCGCCCCTTCAGGTAACGATTCCAACTAATCTTTGGCTTCTCCCTTTAAAGTCCAGGGAAATAACATGAGATATATCTGTTCATCCTCCACTTCTCGGATTTTAAATAGTGTGCAGATCCTATTAAAGGTACGTAGATGTTCATTTGGATCTTCCTTCGGCGCACCACTAAATTGGCATTGATTAGTCACCATGTGTAGAATTTGTCCTTTGATTTCATAATCTGGCGCATTAATGTCTGGATGAGTAATTGCGTGACCTTGGCCAGTGCGTTTAGCTCTCATTCGGTCTTCCATACTTAAAGGTTCCAGATTTTCCATAATTGAATTTGTTGAATCGGTATCACTAGATGATTCCGATTTAATGGTTCGTTCCTCAACAATCTCTGTTTGAATGATTGGTGGCTCCGGAGGAAAGTTTAATGGTTCAGGATCTACGAACCGTTCCTGAATATTTTCCGGATTCTCAATTGTGAGGTCGGGTTCAAAAAATGGATTATCGGAAATTTGAACTGAAGTACTTGGTCTACTGGATGACGATTCTAAAGAAAAATTAACGGCGGTTATATTTGCTAAATGTCTTGATCTAGTTACAGGTGGTGAACGTACAAAAGGTGGTGAACGTCTTGCTCGGTGCATTCACTGAATATCCTATTAGTTTTAAAAAGGAAGAAAAATTATAATAAGTTATCCAACCAATAGACTTTTCTGATTTTGCCCACGTTTCGAATAGCAAAAGATGCAGCAGAGGGGCAGGATTCGTTTGGTCTCAATATAATTGAGGACTGTTTGGCTCCAATAACCCGGTCCACGTACAAATCCAACTATTACTACGAACCAGAAAATTTTGATGTCTATCAATTTAACCACTTAAAATAAATTTTCGTAATTTTAAGAAATTTAGATAAGAAGTAGAATAAAAATCTATGTCCTAAAACTAGAATAGCGAGAAATAAGAAAGAAAAAGAGTTCGTCGAAAAAGAAAAATCGAAAAAGAAAAATGGTTGAAAAATAAAAGGTGACGGAAAAATAAAAGAAACTTATAAAACTTAAAAATACTTGACTAACCTAACCTTATTACTACAACTAACTTAAAATTATAATCGCAAATTGAGATTACTAATTGGAATGATAATTGATACATAGTAAAAGGTCGTCTAAAAATATTAAAGCTTACAAGAAAAACTAAATCCCAAATGGAAATAACTTAAAAAGAAACTAAAACTTAAAAAGGCGTCGCAAAATTCTAAAGTATCTAAATCTTAGTCTAAAGAAAAAGCACTTAAGGAATTCTACGGCAAAGCCTAAAAATCTAGGAGTAAAAATAACTATAGCAAAAACTAAGTTTAAAACTAAATATGAGCTAAAAATACAAATATTACGCTAAAACAATTAAAAAGGGACAAAATATAAAAATATTCAAAAAGTTGTAAAAATTACAATTTTTATAAGAATATTATTTTTATATTATTTATTTAATAAAACTACTAATTTTACAAATTAATTAAACTAATTTAAACAAAATATAAATTAAATAAAACTTAAATTAAAAATAAACTTAATTATAATAATAATAATAATTAGGGTTAATAATAATAATAATTAATAATAATCCGTAATAAATGCAGGATTAGGGCTTCCTGTTTGCGTGTCAGAGCAGCTCCGCGAGTCGCGGTAATTAATGTAGAAAACCCCGCGAGTCGCGGGGTTCAGAAATTCAGATGACAGCTTATTAAATTCGACGCGTTTTTCTTTATTTATTTTTTTTTTATTTTCTGTTTTCTGTTTTTAAAAAATAAAAGATATTTAAATAAAACTTATATTTTTATAAACTTAAATAAAAATAAAGAAACTTATAAAACTTAAATATTTAACAAAATCTTAAAAATACTTATATTTTTATTTTTCTTTTTATATTTTCGAATATTTAAAACTTTTTTTTTTTTTTTTATATAGAGCGTTGCGCTTCCGGCTTTTAAGAGAGTTCCCCGGCAGCGGCGCCAAAAATACTTGATGTCAAAGCTAAGGTATACGAAATAGTTTATATTTTACTAGGAAAAACTATTAAATATGCTACAATTTTACACAAGATATTTATTTATTTATAGAATGGATATACTTAAACCTTGCTACAACACTTATAGGCAGTGTACCTAATCGTACAGTAGTGTAGTTTTTAGTAAGTCCGGTTCGTTCCACAGGGAATCTTTTTTAAACAAAGCTCAACGCTATATTAGTTTACTTTTATAAAAATACAAATATATATATAAGTAATATTATTATTATAAAGGGGGGTTTTTACCGTTTAATGACCGGTTTGTCGATTTTAAAACTTTAGTCGCAGTTAAAACCAAATGTAAAATATTAAATAAATAAAAGACTTAATTTAAAGCGTGAAGTAAATAACGATAAATGAAATTGCGAATAATAAAAGTGCGATAAAATAAACTTGCGATAATTAAAAAGTACGATAATTAAAAGTGCGATTAAATACAATAACAATAAAAATGCGATAATTAGAAGTGCAATTAAATATAAAATAAAGGAAATTAAATATGAAATAAAAGAATTATGCTTATTTAAACTTCCGTAATCATGATGTTTGACGTGTTGATTTTAGTTTTATGCCCATGGGTTAATTGTCCTTTGTCCTGGATTATTTAATATGTCCGTCTGGTTTTTGTCCATAACAGTCCATCAGTCATAAATATAAAGTGCGAGTGTCCTCGTCAAATTATCCTTATACCCGAAGTTAAATATTCCAACTAATTGGGGATTCGAATTGTAACAAGGTTTTAATACTTTGTTTAATGAATACACCAGGTTATCAACTGCGTATAAACCAAGGTTTTACTACTTTGTTAGCAATTACACCAATTACCCTTGAATGTAATTTCACCCCTGTTTTAATTATTCTAGTGGCTATTAATCCATTCCCGTGTCCGGTTAAATGAACGATTATTCGTACATATAAATACCCCGCCCATCGTGTCCGATCGAGTGTATATGGTAATTTATAGGGACGCCCAATTGTAAATCTTTATATTAACATTAACAAACTTTCATTTAGTTAAACAAATATAAAGCCCATTAATAGCCCATAGTCTAATTTCCACAAGTGTCGTTCTTTTGTCCAAACCCCAATTATGGTACAAAGCCCAATTACCCAATTTTAGTAATTAGCCCAACATCATGATTACTTCGTTTTAAATAAGCATAATAATAACTTAGCTACGAGACATTAATATAAAAAGGTTGAACATAACTTACAATGATTAAAAATAGCGTAGCATTACACGGACAGAATTTCGACTTACACCCTTACAACATTTGCTAACATACCCTTATTATTAGAATTATAATTAAAATTAAAATTAAAATATAAATTATATATATATATATATATATATATATCGTATGAATGAGGAGAAAAAAGATGATATTTGCGATCAGAATTCGGTTGGCTTTATAGGCAGTTTTTCATTTTGGGGCTCCGCGACTCGCGGCCAATTTTGCCTTCAAACTCCGCGAGTCGCGGAGTTTACTTTTACAGCTCAGAGGAGTTTGGCTCTTTGTTTACCGACGGTTTATAATATATATATAATATATATATAATTAATATAATTAATTATATATTATATTATATTTATATACATAGTTAACTTGTAATTTTTAGTCCGTTGCGTTGAGCGTTAAGAGTTGACTCTGGTCCCGGTTCCGGATTTTCGAACGTCCTTGCGTACAATTTTATATTTTGTACTTTGCGTTTTGAATCTTGTACTCTTGTAATTTCGAGACGTTTCTTATCAATAATTGGAACCTCTTTGATTGTCTTTTGTACTTTTGAGCTTTTTGGTCGTTTGCGTCTTCAATTCGTCGAATCTGTCTTTTGTCTTCACCTTTTATTATTTAAACGAATATCACTTGTAAATAGAACAATTGCAACTAAAAGCTTGTCTTTCTTGAGGAATAATGCTATGAAATATATGTTCGTTTTTAGCATTATCAACTAACTACAATTAATTCATATTTTTGAATTTAAACCAAAAACATAAACTGAAACCATCGACGGGCCCTGTTCTTGTTTCCATTTTCAAGTTGAACGATTGCGAAATCAATTTCAAAATCTATTAATGAGGTATTGTTAGGAACATATTACTTAATCTTTCTGGAAAATTATAGCTTCCAATTCCTTTTAACGAATTCTAATTTTGAGGTCAAAGTTTTTGATAAAAAAAGTCAAACATTGTTCTTTGATTAAATTAGAGATATCCGTTA